>NC_092212.1:36310907-36357967 GCF_043381705.1 Parasteatoda tepidariorum | reverse complement strand
ATAAGTTCAAAATGAAGAATAAAACAAAGAAAAATTATAGACATATGAAAGAAAAGAAAAGGGGGGGGGGAAATAATAAGTAAAAAAATAACAAACAGCAGTTTATTTAAAAAAATAAAAAAAGATGAAATGTTAATTAAAAAACCGGAAAAAAAAGATATAATCTTTTCTTCAGCCCACACGATTATATCTGCAAAACAGAGTGCTTTCTGATATTGTATCAAAAAGCCAAAGCTAAATAATTTAATACAATAGTGTGAGGAGCACTCAAAAAATATTTTTATAAAAATAACAACAAATAAAATAGATCACAAAAAGTAAAATTAACATGTAAAAACAGATAATAGAATAAAATAAAAAGAAAAAACATTAAAAAGGGGGGACTATAAAGCGAGCAGATCAACTGACATGGACGGATATTTTTCAAGAATGATTTAAAAATGTTTTATGTTAAAAATGTTATAAATGTTAAAAATATATCTATATATATATGCTTCCAAATAGCTGTTAACAACTGATGTTCTGCTGCTTGCTTAAATATGTTTCATTTTAGTATTTTATAAAACCAGAAGGATCCACGATATCGTGGTTGGCAGGACAGTGGATTCACATTCGTGATAACGGGATTCTAGTCCAGTTTGCCGAAGACTCCCCGTGTAGTAAATGGTGATTGGTGCACGTTAAATCTTTTGGGTCGCAAAGTCCTTCATGTTCCCGTAGTACCTTTTGGGTACTGAATAGGAGATTGATCGTTCTTTGGTTCAGGTTAAAGTTACGATCTGTGATGGATGTTTGAATGGGTTTGAACTATTATTTAATTTAAAATATTTGATTGTTCCTTAAAGGAATAGCAAAGGCTACTTTCGTGATTTTGTTCTTTATTTAACGAAAATTTTAGTTTGTTTCAATCAAAATGTTTTTCATAAATCGTGGTTTGTTTCGACGTTTTTTGAAGTTGAATCGGGTTAAAATGTACATCGATAAAAAGGTGTTATTATTTATTACACTGTAAAATAAATGTTTGTTATCTTTACTCTGTAAAAAGAATTCTGTAAAACTGCACGGAGAAAAACAAACATTTCTGTTAATCAACGTTAATCGGTTGCGTTTCTTTTGTTCAAGCGTATGCAACCGAGACAAGTTTTTTTCTTTTTTCTATGCATTTCTCTAAAGGGACTTCATCAAAAATTCTCAAATCATATAAAATTATGAATGAATTTTTTTTAAAACTAAGTAACCACCTTGGTTAACTTTGACTTTCACGATTTTAGCCATGGTTCAATTTTCTGTTGTTTTGCAGGTTGTCCGAGAAAGGCTTAATGTCTAAGAGTTTTGCTTGCTTTATTTCTCTAAAATTGAGTCCTTTATGAGTATTATTCTGGATATTTACAGGAATTTTCTTCTATTTTTATTTCTCCATTAATTAAACACATTTCTAGTAGATTTTCATGTTTTTAACCGTTAGGTTTTTACAATGCAGACTGATATGCTAATGAAAGAAAGAGGAAAAATGACTTTAAATATGTATAGTCAAAGCACCACAGCTTCACCCAAATCACGACAATCGCATTTAACTAAATCTCATTACTTAATATGAGATATTTCATTGAAATTATGATATTTTTTTTTACTTATTTATAAACAACCACTTATCAGCAAAGATAAGTGGTTATATTCTATAAATATATGCAATTAACTCTGTCATGTTTTTCTAATTTCAGTAATTCACCATCTTCGTGGTCACTTCCGCTACCGCTTGATGTCATGAGGACGCCAGTCAAAGAAGTTGCTACTCCAGAGAACGCCAGTCCTTCGAGCTATATGTAAAACTCATTGCCATTTTAAGAGCTTGATTCTTAAGATGACATTGAGAGTTTATGGTTTTTTGCCTTATCCATATACCCATTTCCAGTTCTTTCTCGTGCTCTTTGCATGGATCTTGTAGTACAAGTTCAAATTTCAGCTCCGTAACTAAGAATGAGTAACATACACTGATTAAAATCTTTCCTCTTCAAGCAGAGTGGTATACGGCATTCTTTTGTATGCCATTTTCGACAAAAAAAACCGAATTGGATTATTCTATTTACTTCACAGTTGATGTTGTTATCCATTGTTGGTTTCCGTCTTAAATAAGCCCATCTCTAAAACCATTTATTTGCCTAACACTACTTTAAGGAACACTACTTAACTCCCTCAGGACAGTCTTCAATCCTACATGGTTCTAGGATTTAAATTTCCTGTTCTGAAATGTAATCTTTTACCATAGAGTTGAAATACTGGGTAGAGAGAGTAGAATAACCCCCGACCCGTGGACAAGATAAAGTCACGTGACTGTAGCCCAAACTTGCNCTTATATTATCACTTGATATTTTTATATGAGTGATAATACCCAAGTCTTCATGGTTTCTGAATTATTTCTCGTTTTCCTGACTCCATTATCAGTGACTGGTTCCAAACATTTTTCTCATTTTTATCACAGATTAACAGATTAACAGATTTATTTATTTTTTTCATTTTTATCACAGATTAACAAATGATCGCGATTTCTTTTTGTCAGCGTCGTATTAAGGATCAACGCTTATACAACTGGAATACATGTATGCTTGCTTACGTATTTGTATTTTTTTGTATGCTTTATGCGACGTTAAATATCATCTAGTTTTTTTATTTTACTTTTTTTAAGAGTTGCTATTTTAGCCACCAAATTCAATTATCTTAAAAATCAAATCCTAATTTATCCACAAATATCTCTGTTAGAAAATTGCAGAAGCCTGAAGTACGAAGTAGAAGGATAAAAAAAAAAAATTCTGTACACCCTTTGCAGACCAATTTTCGTTCTCTTCTCTGTTGTTCCTTTCTTCATGTACTCCAAGTGTACTTCACAAAGAAGGGCGGTTTAGATAAGAGGGCCCCTGTCTTCCTCTTGCCGCCAGTTCCCGGGCCTTCCAACTACGTGACCGCAATTCCAACTATTCCTTAACTCAGCCCCAGAGTCGAACTTTTCCCTCTCTTTTCGGACATTCCAAACGTTGATTCTAACTTGACGGCTAAAATAAAAGAAAACAATGGAACAAAATGGCGTTTTCGAATCAATATTTAGAAATCTTTTTGAAATTCGGTTATTCCTTACAATGTTCTGATTTGAATTATCTCTTGTTATAGCTAATTAAATCTGCATAATTGCTAGATTTATTTCAGAAACAATGGTATATTGCATTTTTTTTGTCTTAATATTTTTGAAAATTAAAATTTGGTTTCAAATGTTTTCCCATAGTTTAATTTGTTTGGCTCAGGTTGAAGCAAAATTATATACAGAACTTGAGATGTAGCTAATGCGAGCAGTCATCTTAAAAAATTTCCACCTCTTATTCACATAACTACGTTCCTAGATGAGAAATTTGATCAGTGTTCTGGGGAAACTAATTTGTTTCGGGAATTTTTTTGATTTACGTCGATTACGTCGTTTTGCAAACGTCCGTAGAGGTTGCTTCACAATCAAGGAAGATTGAAAAAATGGTATATTGCACTTTGTTTTGTCTTAATATTTTTGAAAATTAAAATTTGGTTTCAAATGTTTTCCCATAGTTTAATTTGTTTGTGGTTCAGGTTGAAGCAAAATTATATACAGAACTTGAGATGTAGCTAATACGAGCAGTCATCTTAAAAAATTTCTACCTCTTATTCACATAACTACGTTCCTAGATGAGAAATTTGATCAGTGTTCTGGAGAAACTAATTTGTTTCGGGAATTTTTTGATTTACGTCGATTACGTCGTTTTGTAAACGTCCGTAGAAGTTGCTTCACAATCAAGGAAGATTGAAAAAATGGTATATTGCATTTTGTTTTGTCTTAATATTTTTGAAAATTAAAATTTGGTTTCAAATATTTTTCCATAGTTTAATTTGTTTGTGGTTCAGGTTGAAGCAAAATTATATACAGAACTTAAGATGTAGCTAATACGAGCAGTCATCTTAAAAAATTTCTACCTCTTATTCACATAACTACGTTTCTAGATGAGAAATTTGATCAGTGTTCTGGAGAAACTAATTTGTTTCGGGAATTTTTTGATTTACGTCGATTACGTCGTTTTGTAAACGTCCGTAGAAGTTGCTTCACAATCAAGGAAAATTGAAAAAAAGGTATATTGCATTTTGTTTTGTCTTAATATTTTTGAAAATTAAAATTTGGTTTTAAATGCATTCCCATAGTTTAATTTGTTTGTGGTTCTGGTTGAAGCAAAATTATATACAGAACTTAAGATGTAGCTAATACGAGCAGTCATCTTAAAAAATTTCTACCTCTTATTCACATAACTACGTTCCTAGATGAGAAATTTGATCAGTGTTCTGGAGAAACTAATTTGTTTCGGGAATTTTTTGATTTACGTCGATTACGTCGTTTTGTAAACGTCCGTAGAAGTTGCTTCACAATCAAGGAAGATTGAAAAAATGGTATATTGCATTTTGTTTTGTCTTAATATTTTTGAAAATTGAAATTTGGTTTTAAATGTATTCCCATAGTTTAATTTGTTTGTGGTTCTGGTTGAAGCAAAATTATATACAGAACTTAAGATGTAGCTAATACGAGCAGCCATCTTAAAAAATTCTTACCTCTTATTCACATAACTACGTTTCTAGATGAGAAATTTGATCCGTGTTCTAGAGAAACTAATTTGTTTCGGAATTTTTGATTTACGTCGATTACGTCGTTTTGCAAACGTCAATAGAAGTTACTTGCCAATCAAGGAAGATTGAAAAGCTGTAGTAAAGAGGAAAATATATTGAAAGCTAATATCGGGACGCCCGTTGGTTGAATGGTAGCGCTTTGCACATCCGTGCCACAGGTTTGGGGGTGAGGGGACTGAACCTATCGTCCCTTCAGTGGGTCGATAAAATGAAGAAATTTTTTTTTTCTAGTGGTAGCTAAGTTAATGTTTTAATGTATAATTTTTTATTTATTTAAGCTAATTTTCCCTACCACTACATATAAATGATTCAGAAGTTCATAGGCAACGCCACGTTGTTCCAGCTGATAGTGGTAGGGCTTTTGAAATTTTGGCAAAATTACCAAAAAATCTGAAAGCTTTAGTTTTTAAATGTCTACCTGGTAGGGCTGCGTTCAAGTTTGTTGGAACCTTAAAATAGAGTTAAGTTCAACTTTGTTATCTCATTTTTTAAACTTTATTACATGTTACTATGGTTCAATATTTTTTTTTTTATTAAGGCAGTTAATTAAGTATATTTTTCTGCTTCATTTTTTTGGGAATATTTATTTAACATTTCAATTTAATTAGGTTTCTTGCAAATTTAGGCTGCATTATGATTCAAAATACCGATATTACGATTAAATATTGAAACGACTTTTTTAGGAGCATATCATATTTCAAATTAGATAAATTATATTATTTCCCAACGAAAAATAGTATTTTTCTTCGAAAAATAATGTTTTAGGATTAATCGATTCAAAATCATTCAAAAAAAAGTATAACTCCATGCTTCGGAACGCAGAATAAGAAGTTTAAATATATTCTTTTGAGCTCTACTACCAATAAAAAACTTATTTAATAGCTTTTTTCTTCTTTTTTTAGAATCCTCTAATACAATAAAACTCATGAAAGCCTATAAAAATTTAACTTTTTTACCAGACTTTCTAATTTAACAAAGAAATAATGAACCTTTTCTTTTTAAAACAGGAGAACAAAAAAGTCAAAGTATTTCTGTTCTCTTTTCAAACAAGCATGGTAAAAATTATTGTAGTTGACAACACTGGCAATTATATACTACGGCTAATTTTTCCGAAAATTACTGAACTGTGTGATATTCTTTATCCCCGAAAGAAAAATACGTTTTTTTATGTATCAGATTCGAGGAACAATGGCTGAAAATGCTAATTTCATATTCATTCTTTGTTTGTTTTTGAAGTCTTCCCCCGAAGCGTGTGAAAATATCCATTTAGATAGGGTAAACCGCTTGTAAAATGTTGAAAAAATATTCTTCCACGGCGAGCTTTGTTTCACACTGTGACACGTGAAGACACATAATCATAAAAAATTAATTATTCAGTTTTTTCTGTTTTTTCAGTTTTCAGTACATGCACACTTTATACTCAGTGAGTTTGAAATTTTTTAAGAAAAAAAAATCTAAATTAGCAGCAATAAAATGTAAGCTGTCATATTATATTTTTTAAAGAAAAGTAATTTTTTTTATGTATTCGATTTGTTTTTTTCCTTTTTGAAAGCAACATTTTCAAGCAGGCTGTTTTTATTTGAAATTAAAAATTCATAGCGACGTGAAAAAAGTTTTGGTTTGTGTTAACAATTTTCCAGATCTTTGGTTATATGTGATATCAGATTAACGTAAAGCATTTTTTTTTTATATTTAATGAAAAAGCTAATTTTAATATTTTATATTTCATGAATTTTTTACATAATCTATAATTTTTTATATTTAATGAAAGGCATTTATATGAAAAAGCTGAATCTTTTTTCTTTTAAATAATATACTTGCGTGGTAATATTTTTTTAAACATTTTTATTGAAACATTATTATTTGGATATATTAAAAAAATTATAATTTAATATATAATTCAAGCATCGTTTTATATTTTCACCATTTATTAAATATTCAAATAACTCAAAAATAAATGTAATTTCATTCATATAATTTTTATAATTGTTTTTATCATTAAAATTATTACGTATATCTTATATATTTTCAGAATTATTTTCTAAATTAATGACTTTAAATTTAATCACTTCATTTCTAAAATTAAATTGTTGTTTTTACTTATAATTTTAATTTAAACATATTAAGCCTGCTAATAAGAAAGAAAAATTGTGTTTCTTCCAAAGCACGTAAAAAATATTTCTTAATACATACTGAATACAGAGGATGTGTAATTTAACAGTTAAATAATATGTAGAACACAGTTTAGCAATCCTTTGTTAAACACTTAAATTTTACTAAGAGAACTAAATTAAAACACTTCTCTTATATTCTAGTTCATCCGTGAGTACAGCTTCGTAATTTTTTTATGTAAGACGGTAAATTTTACAAAATAGTTAAAAGGAAAACGTTTCTATTTTAACTGTTGACAGTCAGATATTGTTTAGCAATTCTTTATTTAACACCGCAATTTTTCAATCTTTATAAAATTGAAGAATTTTTCGTATTATCGATGACCGCTGAATATTGTTTAGAAATCCTAATTTAACATGCATTTTTTTCAAAATGCATCACATGTTCAAAATGTATCAAATTAAACAATTTCTCTTGTTATTGCTGACATTGTACAACATTAATTGTATAACGTGGACATTGTATATAACGTGAACATTGTATAACATTCTACTTGAAATAACACGTAAATTTTTCAAAATGTTTAAAACCAAAGTATCTTTCTCCTTATTCAGCAGCGATGGAAATTATTTAGCAATTCTTAATTTAACACGTGCATTCTCTCTTTGTTGCTGATAGAAGAAAACTTTTAGCACATTTTACAAAAGATTTTTTAAAATTTATAATTTAAATATAATATGAGTAGGTTAATATGAGTAGGTTAAATTTTATATGAGTAGATGATTTATTTAAATATAATATGAGTAGGTTTTAAGACGAAACTCAACAGCTGGATTTAAAATTTTTAAAAAAATTCACTATATCATTACAATTGCATTCTTTAATAATGTATAAATATTTTTTTGCAAATAATTAATTACATATTGTTTTAACTCCATTGGTAATAAACATGCAAAAATACTATAAATATTATTTGAAACTACTAAAAATATATTTCTCAGTTTTTATACGATAGTTATACGATCAGTTTTATATGATATTGTTATAAAAATATGAGGCAATGCTTCTCCTGTATTTTTGTTGGCTAAATTCAAATTAATTAAGCCGATTTAATTAATATTTGTTGGATTAAAAAGCTTCTGTGCTTAAAAGGGTATAAGTAGAAAAAAATCATAATTTTTATGCATAAGACCTTCATTACCTCTAAACCATTAATTTATCTTGTTTCAATGGCTTGAGTTTTATTTTCTTATTTATGATTTTTACTCAATTATGATTTTTATTGATTTTCATTTTCTTATTTTTCTTGTTATTTAACAAAATATGCAATATAAAAAACCTATTTGTTTCGATATTGTCAAATACACAAATAGTTATGAAAAGAAAGCTACATTTTTTTACGTACAGAACCTTAATAATAATTTTTGAACTATTTTTCCTATCGAATTGCAAGAAATGGACAAAAACTATACATCATCTGTCCAGATAGCGATGTTTAATACAACCCCTCCGATTCATAATGGTACAATGGAAACTTTTTAGCCTACCCAAGAACTGCAAAGTATTATACAGACTGGGATTTTTCTTTTTATCCTCTAAACATTAGTTTAGTTCTAGTACTTTTAGAACATTTTTATAATTCTTTTTATAGGTATTTTAAAAGTATTGGAAATTCTAGTTCACACCACAGTCTATATAGTGCTAGAATTAAAAAAAAGGATATTAACAGCAAATTTAAATTTTTTTTAACGGTACTTTTATTAACAGCTGTGTTTGTATGTGCTTAGAAACTCCTGACCTTCAATTTGGCAGCCAATTAATGATTATAACTTCAAAGGAAGTAATTAATATACAATTCTTAAAACTTTGACATACTGCATAATATTTTTAAAAGCAAACACCATTTAAATTTTCTTAAAACAATTTTTCCCCCCTCACTTTTCAGAGCATTTATTTTTGCCTCAAGTTAAACAACATAAAAAAAGTCCATCATCTTATCATTTAATATCTTTTTAAATAGATATTTACACCACACCAACATTTGACATAGAACTATAATCATATTAAGTACATAATTTTACTCATACAGTGCACATGTCGTAAACTGAATGAAATATCCGACTGTTTACAAATCGCTCCTTTCATTTAACTATACACTCGGCTAATCTGAAATGCCTCTAGTATTTTGCTTATCCTGATAATTTTTAATCAACAGCAATGAGCTGTGGTCCTTTATGGGATAGCGTTCGCTTTTCAATGAGGTAAACCGGGTTCGAATCCCAGCTATGGTTGGTCGATACGAATTCNGGGTGTTGCTTGTTTATATTTTAGATTATTTTGATTTATTAATTTAATTGTATTTTAAACATGCCTTCTGTTACACCTGAAGGGTGACATAAATTTCGATCAGTGAGAACTGCCTTTAACTTGAATCTCAATCAGTGAGAACTACCTTGTGAGAGAAGCAGAGCAGTGGAAAAGAGCCCTAAGACAAGTAGAAAGACTTTTTCTAGAACTGTTTTTCAGGTGTGGCAACTGCGGCTGGGAGAGATGGATTGTTTGAACAAAGAATGTGTGGGTGATATTCTTTTGTAGTTTTTCACGAGGATTAGGGGGCTTGCCCCCCTAATTCCTTCAGAGAGATTTTTTGTCCTTGCCTGAATGTGGTAGGCAAGAAAATAATTTCTACTCAGGGGCAAGGAATTTTCCTTGTGTTTTAATTCCATATTCATCGTTGTGAAAGTTTAAAACCAATTTTATAGAATTGTAAAATTCTTTTCTTCAAGATGTGGTGTTTGCACCACTGTATTTAGTGTTGTTTGATTCCTCCAATAAATTATGTAAGTTGTCTTTAATTTTGATTCTGTCTTTCTTTCTAGAGCCATGTTATTTTTTCTAAAATATTCTCTTTCACTAGGATTCACTATTCCTTTTTAGCTTCCACTATATATCTTTTTTAGATCACGCGCCGGTCTTATGCCCACGTGCCGGTCTCATGCCCACGTGCCGGCAGTAATTATCTTATAGCTTAATTCATTTTTCTTGATTGAATTATTTCTTTTCAGTTACCTGCTTGATTTAGGTAAGAAAGTACGATATGTAATTTATAATATAGTGATTTATTTATCACTTAATTATTAACTCTCTCGAGTTAATCCCAGCTTGTTTCTTGTATCTTGGATACATCATGTGTATACGCACATGCTTCCCTTATATTTTATCTATGTAAATTTATCTGACAAGCTATATCACCTTCAAAATGAAATACAGTTACACCAAAAAATAAATATAAAGTGATTTAACATTTTAACTTACTAGAACGTTAAATCAATGAGAACCCTGAGCTTTTTTNATATTTTATTCATCATTTATTTTTCTCACTCTCTTCATTGTTTTTGTGATGTAAATAATGCTGACAATTTTTAAATAATTGTCAAGGTTTTAATTTTGTATACATTAGTTATTTTAAATATGAGATATTATGTATTTTATCGATACAATGAAAATGAATGAATACAAATATAGGAAATAATATGTCTCATACATAATTAATAAGTATCAGTTGGTTTTAATTTTTTAACAGTGTATACTTATATTTAAGTAATTTGTTTTATATGTCTGTATTGTATGTAATTAAAAATTAATATGGCTAAAAATATGTATTCTCTAGCCAGCTCTTTGCAAATCTTTACCGGTACTATAGATGAAAATTTGAATTTCTTTTTGAATAATCTTGAACAANACTGCTTTATGGGATAGCGTTCGCTTTTCAATGAGGTAAACCGGGTTCGAATCCCAGCTATGGTTGGTCGATACGAATTCCGCACCCGTCTTGCTCCGATCACGGTGCCGACGTAAATTATCCGCAGTGGTAGATAGATCGCGGGTTAGAGCCTCCTTGCCGTCTTCTGAATTGGGTTTAAAAATACAAGGATACGGAGTTGAACATTAGTAGTCGTAAGCCCAAAATTGAATCAGCTGTTCAACGACGGTTATAATAAATAAACAGCAATGGATCCACTAACCTTTAGACTAATTGTTCATTGCTTAAATAGACTAATTTTATCTTAAGCATGTTTTCAAAGAGCTCATGGCAGTCGAAGTTCATTGCAATTATCCGAGTAAAGTGAAGGCTTATTAAAAATAGTTTAACCAAAAGGAGTAAGTTTTATTTAATATATGCTATTTTACTAGCATCAGGTTTCAATTCAAAATGCTGTTGAAACTCAAAGTAATGAGTCTAAATAAAATATGACCGATTAGGTAATTCCATGAACGTTTTCTTATTATTTTGAAGGCTGAAACTTTATTAAACCTTATTAAAATAAGTCTGAAATAATATTGAAGACTTTTCAAATCACCCGGATGCATGAAAGAATCACGACGTTATTTTCAAGGAACTGGATTTTCCAAATACATTATGACGCGGAAGCTTGGTTGAGATTCCAGTCTGAATTTAAATTACTTCACTTTGAGCAAAATGTATTTTAAAGAAATTTGAAAGCTTGCTAAACATATTTCATAGACCCAACCATTATGTATAGTAAAAATATCATCGATCATATTGCAATAAAGAAACTTAGAATTTACAATAAATTTGAAAAATCTTCATTAACATTCTTTTTACATAGCATTAAAATCAAATCTTGTTCCATGGAAACTCTTTTATTAACGCGAAATGTTTATTTTTGCCTGTTTATCTTAACTATATATCATTTAAATTGTCTTGGCTGCTTTACTTTCCGCCTAAAATTTCTACGTTTTCATTCAAATTCAACCCTTTTTAACTTCTCATAACTCCATTAACTGAGAACTCTTTTCTAATCTGTTAATGGTTTCTGATTTTTACGAAGAAATCCGCCAATCACAAAAGGAAGCGATAAACACCGTATTTTCTCATCACAGCCGTACACGGCCCAATGCATCTTTATCATCGCAAAATAGGGAAGTCGGAACATCATTTTTGCAAGAGTGGAAGTTTCTCCAAATTCTCCATTAACAAGTCGCAACCAACCTTACGCCTTAACGGTTTTCAAAAGCCTCCACCCTGGTCCACCCTTTGCCAATGATTCGAAGTGTGTGGTAAAAGCCTCGACAGATAACACACACACATAACAAACTACCTCCTTGTTTGCTGAGCAAGCGAAATTTTCGACAACTATTTCCTCGTGGCAACAACCAGCGTGTTCTCAAACAAAGTGGAAAACTCTCTGGGGACATTGAGAATTCCAGGAGAGCCGGGCAGCACAAAAGTCACAACCGTAGCTTCTGGATGATCATAATAATGAGCCTGTAACAAGTATTTGGAAAAGCAAACATTGATCTTAGCAGTGTGGAATGTGTACGGAATGGAATAGATCGTTACAAATATAGTATGGTCGCCTACTAGCCCGCCAGCGTAAGAGGGTTGACACCGCATGAGAAAATTATCATGACAAAAACTCCAGCTCTCCAGAACTTACAATAGAATGCTGGAGTCGAATGTCTTTGTGATGCTAATACCAAGTTGGGGAGGGGTCTTCATTCTGTGTACTCACCCTAGAAGAAGTCTCTCTCTCTTCTTGTATTGATAGGAAACGCTGTTTGTATAATTGGTCCTCGATTTCTGGCTGCTGTGTGGGATAGGGGGCCTACAGACACCACCCCCAGAGAGATTGGTATCTGGCACAACAGTTAATGACTCTGCGTTTCCATAATTGGTTATGAATTATGAATGACAGGTAGTGGTAACACAGTGGACTTCACACAAGTTGTCGCTTGGGTTGAATTGAAAACCGCCAGTTTTGTTAAAACTTGTGGTATTTGCCCAAGCTTTGTATTAATTGATGAGCTGGCTGGAAATTTATAAAAGAGGATGTTATGGCCGATAAGCACTCGCGGATTTACTGGTTTGTTTTATGTGTTTTTAAATTTTTTTTTTAGAAGAATAGGACTTTGATGTGAGTTTTAAAGCGTAGTAAAAATTGGGAACGATAAAAAGAGAAAAGGAGTTTAGGAGTAGAGTGAGTGCATAATTATGTCTTTGAAAGTGGAAAGGGAAAAGTAAAAAGTTAGCTCTATCTTCTCTACTTCACTTATTTTGTGTTGATATCTGTATTCCTTACTTTGTTTTGTTTTAATTATCTTCTTCATTTGGAAAGACATACTGACTGTCATCACTGTTCCACTTACAAGAACAATGTCACAATCATTTAAAAAATAAAAGTAATATTTTATATAATTTAAGAATTTTTATTATCTTAGTAATATTTTAATTTCATTTTGTATTTCATAACCGTCTTTGGAGAGCCGACCAAATTTTATGTTTACGACTACCAATGTTCAACTCCGCAGCCTTGAAATTTTGAACCCAATCCAGAAGACAAGGGAACTCATGGATCAAGTATTGGGAGAGAGTTGACTTCGTGGAGGACTTTTTTAATGAAACTAATGGGCATTTGCTTTACAAGGAGAGGAAAACTACGAAACCCATGATTCGTCTACCACTGAGGATATTTTACGTCAGCAATGTAATTAGTGCGAGCCGGGTGCAGAATTCGTATCGACCAATCATCGCTAGTATTTTAACCCGATTCAATTCATTCAAGGAGAACGTTCTATCCCCTGAGCCACCACGGTTCAATTTTAGTTTATAATTTTATTTTGTAATAGTCGTTGTTTTACAACAGTCGACTCAAATTTCGTGTTTACGACTACCAATCATCAACTCCCTAGCCTTGTAACGTTGAACCCAATCCAGAAGACAAGGGAACTTCTTCTTCAGTACCCCCAGAAGTTTGATTTGTTATGGAAACTTGGAGAACTTTGCGACCCCGATAGATTTAACGTGCACCAGTCACCGTTTAATACACGGAGATTCCTCGGCCAGCAGGATTCGAACTCCCGTTCTCATGAACGCTATCCCAACGCCCTATCGACCAGGCTATCCCGGCCAATTTCGTTTTATAGTAAAGTACCAATAATCGTTTCAAGAATTGTTTTCTTGTAAAAAATTTTTTTAATATTAAGTTTAATCTTTTAAAATAATATTACCCCCCATAAATGAGTACTTTACATAACTGATCAGAGAAAATTGCCTCTGAGAGTTATTTCTACCAATTAAATGAACTCAAAGTATTATTACATACAAGAGATGAGCTTTGTATTTTTTTAGAAGTAGTAATGAACAGCAGTTGTGCATATTTTACATCTGCCAGAGTACGTTTATGATGCTATGATATTCTTATAGCAGAATTTTTAATCGCTTAATTCTATCAGTTGTTCGGCAGTTTTAAGTAAGAAGTGGTTCTTCTGCTGACTGATATTATATAACTGCTTTTAAAGACAAATGTTTGGGAGAGAGATATTTGAGCAATGGGAATAGCTTGCTAATCAAATAATAAAATAAATAAATAAATAAATAAATAAATAAAACATTTTTTTTCACTAAATAAATATCTTCCATTCTAGTATAAAAAATTTTTATAATAATATTTGATAGTCTATTTTCAGAAATTGATTTCTTAACACGTTCACGCCGGGGTGACCCACCGGTGGGTCACGCTAGATTGTCTCATCTTGGCAGCACACCGGAGTAAAAACTGGTAACAAATAAATTTCATTTTTTAGTTTTTTTCCGGGAATAATAAAAATCCATAACTACCAATTGTTTTTAACGGATGCAATTTTTATATTGAATTGCTTCTTCGCCGTGATAAATTTCCTTACAGTGAATTGTTATTGTTGAGAATAGATTAACTCCTCCCGAATATTATCTAATATTGAAATAGTTCTTCTACCAGTATTTTCTCTTTTCCCGTACCAGTATTTTCACTTTTCCCGGAGTGAACGTAAGAAGGGAATTCCATACGACAAATTCTTCTCCAATTAGCCAAATAACTAATTATAAAACTGTGTCTTAAGTCGAATTTATGAAACTGATGCTTAAAAAGTTTGAATAATATGTTCATCAAAGTTAGTTCCATAAAAAATAATAATTCAAAAATTCCGTAATTATTCTGCAAATATCAATTAATTTACTTATTGTTATTAAAATCTAAAACTATTTTCTACACAAACTAGTTACAAGCGAATAGAAGCAAAAGTTTTTATTTCTAAAAAAAGAACACGGCGGATTACTAGTTGCAAGCATGTTTTGCCAGCAACTAGTATGATTTGCTAGCTAAGACTGTCAACCATTTCCCTGCCCCCCCCCCATCGAGCATTTCACCGAAGTTTCTTCCTCCGCAAAATAGTTAACGAATGCAACAGAAGACTTATTTCCCCCCCGACATAAATATGAAAAAGAAACATGATGGTTATTTTAGACATGATGTTCAAAAATGTCAGAATAACTTGTTTATCAAAGTAAATTCTGAAAAGAATATTTTTTTACGATTATCAGATATTTTTTCTGGTGCTTTTTAAAACTGAAATATTTAATAGTTAAAACGAATGCAAGCAAAAGTTTGTTTTTCTCCAGATTCTATAAAAAACAGATTCCAAACCATCCAGCACAAAATGCAACCACGAACCTTTACCTAATCATGAATTTTGTGACTCCTGTGGAAAAATTTCTTATTTAATAAAGCAATTATAAATGTTTATAAAATTGCTCTTTAAGAATTTGTTTTGAGGTACGATTTCCAAACAATCAGAATAGACTGTTTATTAAAGAAGTTCCGAAAATGACACTTGGGACAAATGTTTTGTTGCATTTATGTAAGTACTTAATCTTGCCATATTCGTACATGGGGATTTCAAATCTGAAATTAGTTTTGCACCTAAATCTACAGATTTTTTTAAATGACATTCTTTTGTCTATTTTTGTCGAAATTTACACGTTTCTAAACGTTATATATAACAGAGGGTCGCATAAATGTTCTTCTAGGGAAGTTAGGGAATAATATCAGGATTCAAACTGCTTAGGAACTCTTCCCCAGAAATGTCGTCGCAAGCAGCCTTTGGTACTTTCCTATTATGATCTGTTCAGAAGCACACGTAGTATCAATTCATATTAGGAAAGAGCCCTTATTGGCGTATGACGATATTTCCGGGAATGGATTCCAATGCAGTTTTAATCCTGGTGATGTGCCTTAAAAGTTAGTCGCAACATTTATGCTACTCCCTGTTATATATAACCTTATTAAGCATTTAGACAAATACAAAATATAATTTTAAAAGGAAACTGCAGATTGGAGAGAGAAACCAACTGCAGATTTGAAATCAGATATACGAAAGTATCTTAGATCAGTTGAAAAATCTCATGCAACAGAAAACAAAAGAAGGTCCCTCCAGTGTAATCATTAGTTATACTAGCAATTTTTTGTTAATTTCTGCAGTAAGACTAAAAAACTAATACCTCCACGAATTAGTTGGAAACGATTATAAGCGAAAGCTCATTTTTTTCTAACATGCATAAAAAAACGAATGTCAAACCACCAGCACCTTACGCAACCTTCAACCCTAAACCTTATCATGGATTTCGTTAACTCGTATATGAAACGGCGTTACTCACACGTTCTATAGCAAGAAAAAGAAGAAAAAAGAAACGAAACAAATAAAACGATAACACACTCGGGGTTGTCTTCTGTACCTTGTTAAGTTTTGACCTCCCGCATTTTCTCCTGCTTACCTGTAATAATTAAAAAGGCCCACATTGAGGCTCGAAAAAGGCTGATGTCAGGTTCATTAGTTTTTGCTTGCACTTTCCACACACCTGTTCGTAGGTTCAGAACGAAAAAGATCTAAAAAGAATGTTTTTCTTCTTCTTGATGTTAGATAGGGGGCGTAGGGCAGAAAAAGGGAGTTCTTTCATTTTTTTTAGAGAAGAAAACGCGTTATTTTATGACAGTCGTTAGTTTCTAGGAGTTGAGTGATATACGACGATTGCTACCAGGTAGGGGGTACCAGAAGCAAGCGGGAGCCAGAGCTTGATGAGAATGATTTTGGTTTTTGTCTTTGGATGAAATGGCTATTATTTCATAGTAATTGGCTCCTTTTGAGTTTATTTTAAAAATAATTTTTCTCTTTTTGTAGTTTAGAAGCACCATTATATGAGGGTGTGGCGTAACTTATTTCCAAAATTTGGAATTTGTGGTAATTAAATAACATTTGCGGGGTAAAAATATGGGAAATAATCACCGCTAAAGACAAAAAAAAAAGCATTTGGTGGTACATTACGTAATATAGAGTTAATATGCAAGGTTTTGATTAAATACCAGCAGCACAAAAAGTTTTTGATAAAATCTATTAAATATAAACTACCTTATTTGCAAAGCATTCGAAAGGTTGGAATTTTTGGTAACAACATTTGCAGGGTAAAAGTATAGGAAATAATCAATGCTAAAGACAAAAAAGAAGTACTTAGTGGTGCATTACGTAATATAGAGTAAATATGCAAGGTATTGATTAAATACCAGCAGTACAAAAAGTTTTCGATAAAATCTGTTAAATATAAACTACCTTATTTACAAAGAATTCGAATGGTAATTATACAAAATTTTATGTACCTAAGTTACGTCCATAATTAAAACCAATACCTATTAAGGTTATGGAGTCAAGACATTTTTAAAAAACTGTTTTGATGCTTTTTAGTTCAAGAAATCATTTACCCTTTAAAAGAGATTTTAAATCTTTAAAGAAGTGGTATGAGGTTGGATACAAAGCAAAAATAATGGAGCATAAGAAAACCTCAAAAGTCAAAAATCGCATAATTTTTTATGCTTGTTTTTATAATCTGGAATTTTTTTTAACTTAAAGAAAAATCATTTTTCTATGTACCGATCATGGGTAGACAATAAAAATAAAAATGTTACCTATTACCTGCTTATTTGACATATTAATTTAAGAATGTATTATCGTTTATTTCATTGTCTTGAAAATAAATAAATAAATAAATAAACAAAATAAAAATAAATAAATAAAATTAAAATAAATAAATAGTAATATAAAATTACGAGAGTAATTCCTTGTTACAATAATGAATTTCATTAAAAACAACGTTTTAAATTACAAATGGGAAAATTTTAATTAAAACCAATAGCCGTTTAGGTGTCATCAATAATACAACTTTATCAGTAGGATACAAAATTATCAGTAGTATTTTGTTTTATCCTACTGATGAAGGTGTATCATTGTGACACTGAAACGCGTATTGGTTGAAACTAAAATTTCACCATTTGAAAATTTTCACCATTTGTAATTTTAACCGTTGTTTTTAATGAAATTAAATTCATCAAACAAGTATTATTAAAAATGGATGCGTGTGTATTTTATTTTATTACTGTCGTTGAACAGCCAACCCAATTTTGAGTTTTCAATTACCAATGTTCAACTCCGTAGACTTATAATTTTGATTCCAATCCAGAAGACAAGGGAACTTCTGCAAGTATTGGATGAAATTCACTTTCATGGAGGACTTTTTGGTAGAACTAAAAACATTTGCGTTACATTGAGAGGAAAAACACGAAGATATTCTATGGTTCGACTGACGGCAAGGGGACTCTAACCCATGATCCGTCTCCTACTGAGGATATTTTTACATCAGCATTGTGGTCTGTGCGAGCCGGGTGCAGAATTCGAATTCTCGCTGAGATCCGAACCCGGTTGACCTCTTTGGGTGGTAAGCACTCTACCCGCTGAGCCACCACGACGTGATGTTTGTTATTAAAATAAATAAATTAACTCAATAATTATTTGCTTTTGTGATATATACCAGCAATGAATTTATTATTTCAAAGCAATCATGGCTGAAGAAGTAATACTTGGTCGCGTAAAATATGCTTCAGTGTACAAGAGGAAACGACCTATTAGTCTGTATCATAGTAAAAATTAAAAACAGAGAAATTGCTGAAATTATATGACTGGCACCTTTACGGTGTATTCTTAAATACATTTGAAAAAGTGAAATAACCAACCTCCAACCATGATCAGTTTTAAAATAAATTATATATTTTTTAATTACGCGTTGCTTGAAAAATTTTTTAATTTCGGTAAAAAATAATGTCTATGGAGTAGAGAATTGCTCTATAGAAATAATTGTTATATAAGTCCTGATAAAATTTCGATTCAAATGCAATCTGTTTTGTTTATATCCGAATGTATTATTTCTACTGAATTTCTAAACTTACTGTAAAACAGCTGAAAAAAATATCACAAATATATTTTACTTAAAAAGTGTTTGTATTAAATAAATGGAAAATTCAAAATGTACTTAATAAAGGTAAATAATATAATTTTTTTATTTTGGATGCAAAAAAGTAAACAATTTTATAGGGTTTCCAAGTGAATACTAATTTTCAAAAGCAATAAAAAAAAATGTCGGAAAAAGATCATAAAGCACGTAGAAGGAATTTAACTGTATCTTTTTTGCTATAATTTGCAATTTGTTCGCAAATCACCAACAGAAACAATTAAATTTGTCCTTGATACAACGATTAAGAAAACGATTAAATAAATCGTTGCCACCATCCAAGAAAAGAACTTTGACCTCTTAATTTCTTTTCTAGTTATGAATTCGAAAAGAGAGAGAATGGTTATAGAAGACGATTAAAAGGAAATATATTTTGTTATTCTTTGGAAGATAAGAATCTCATTTGCTGCATCGTTCTTTTGGAACATTCGTTGAATTGATTCGAACCTCGTCTTCTATTTTGAAGGGGCTATTTGCATGACCAACACACTCACCCTAATGATGGTAATCCATAACGATAATGAGCATTCTTAGTTATTACAGACCCATTATCAACACCGTTAGGTTAGTAAATGCTGTATTTACAGCATCTAATCTGTATGGCAATCAGCTGTAAAGACCAATTGTTTGTTGTGATGCAAAAGGCATACAAGTTCTTGTCCGAAAACAATGTTTATAGCATTTGTTTTATTACAAAATTTTTTAATTTTTTTTAAAAGTGTTTGCATATGCATAGCGAAATAGAAGATTTTTTTAAAAATCAAAAACAGAAATATTTTTAATTTGAAGAAAAGTGACATATTGTATTTTAAAAAAACAATTTAACACTTCAAAATAATTTGACATTTTACCGTTCTCTCTGAAGAGTCGATAAATTGATTTGAAATTAACCACTTGTTTTGAAAGGCTTTGTACATTCCATAGCCAGTACATTCTCTCTCATGGACCATGGATGTCATCCGCAAGGATTATGAGCATTCTTAGATATTACAGATTCATTATCAACACTATTAGGTTAGTAAATACTGTAATTATAGCATTTAATCTGCATGGCAATAAGCTTCAAAGACGAATGCTTGTGACGCAAAAGGTATGCAGGTTCTGATCAGATTAGAACGCTTATTGATTACTTTTAATCACTTAAAATTTCGAAGCCTTTTTGATAAATGTCTGCGTACTACAAGAAAAGATTTAATTTAGAACTCACAAAAAGTACATATTTTTATTTTTAAAACAAAAGTCTACAGTTTTTGTTCTTTTATAAAAATCTATTATATTTATCGCCGGCCGAAGACTCCTCGTGTAGTAAATGGTGACTGGTGTATGTTAAATCTGTTGGGTTACAATGTCCTTCATGTTCCCATAATAAATCACGTCTCTGGGTGTACTGAATTGGAGATTGATTGTTCTATAGTTCAGGTCAAAATTACGATCTGTGGATGAATGTCCGCCCTATAAATGAGTTATGACGCATGTGTGTGGCAGAAGTCGAATTCCTGGCTATAGATGGCGCCCCTGGAAGAGAAGAAGAAGACGCAAACATTTTTGCCTTAATAACATACGACATCAGACCACATTTGACCTTTCACTATTTGACTCAAACCTTGAAGTTTGTTATGAATAGGCTTAGCACATTCCAACTCACGATGCAATAATTTAGTTATCTCAAATACTACGGACATAATGTCTTCACCGTTTCACAGAATTTAAACTGTTTGTATGAACAATAATAATTCCATAGTCTTATTTCAGTAGATTTAATTTTCTTAGTTCTCTTTTTAGGTCATCATGTTTAATGAATGGAATAAAAAAATTTTAACTAAATTTATACCCCGCTGTTAGACGGCTAATAAATATTTTACGCCCAAAAAGTTAAAAATAAAAAAATTCAAAACTGTCGTAATAGGTATTTGAAAAATTTTAAATGTTAGAAAATTAACTGTGGTCAATTGGTAAAAAATCAAAAAAAATCAGTCACCAATCCGATGGAGTACTTTAAATTGAAAATGAGAATTGAAATTGAAAATGGGCGAAATGGATTCGGTATAAATTGAAATTTTTTATACACATTTTAAGTCAGTCGACATAAAATCATATATTATTCTAATGTACTGCTAACCGTTTATCACTTCTTAACATCATTTATAAAATTTTATGCTATAGCACACAACAACACACTGCGGTAAAAACGGAAGATAACCAACATTTGTTTTGCTTTACCTTAACGGTTCTGTATATGCGAAACATAAAAACTCTTCAAGTGGCTGATATTTTGTGTTACTGCATCTTATACTAACAAACGGCTGTAATCATCAAAAAGAAAAAAAAATCTGTAAATGACTATTTCTTCATAAGAGTTGGCAACCATTATGTGAGGAAGCGAAGAGGTGGAAACCTGCTTAAACGTCCCCTTTTGTAATGAACTCAAACATAATCATCGATGAAAGAAGACAACCTACTATTATCTGCTCAAACACAGACGTTTAAATGAGTTCCTATCTCTGAGAGAGAGAAAAAGAGTTATGAGTGTTAAAATTTCAGTGTTCCTCATTCAAGTAATTTCACGTCTACCGAAAGTGATTTGCAATGCAAACCAAACATTTTTATAGATTTTTTAGAACAATCTGTAGTACATAGATTGAAGTAGATATGTATTGACAAAATAATTAACTGCATTCTTATAGATTTTTTAGAATAATATGTAGTACATAGACTGAAGTAGATATGTATTGACAAAATAATTAACTGCGTTCTTATAAATTTCTTAAAACAATCTGTAGTACATAGATTGAAGTAGATATGTATTGACAAAATAATTAACTGCATTCTTATAGATTTTTTAGAACAATATGTAATACATAGACTGAAGTAGATATGTATTGACAAAATAATTAACTGCATTCTTATTCTTATATATTTCTTAGAACAATCTGTAGTACAGAGATTGAAGTAGATATGTATTGACAAAATAATTAACTGCATTCTTATAGATTTCTTAGAATAATTTGTGGATATTATAAGATCTACAGTTGCAATGTACATTTAACTACATTCTTATAGATTTTTTTTTCAGAATAATCTGTTGAACCATTGAAGTATCATTTCAGATTGAAAGGATTCATTCATATAGATTTCTTAGAATAATTTGCACAACATAGATTGAAGTAACATTCAAGATTGAAAGGATTGCAATAAACGTTAAAAGATATTCAATTAATATAAGATCTACAGTTGCAATGTACATTTAACTACATTCTTATAGATTTTTTTTAGAATAATCTGTTGAACCATTGAAGTATCATTTCAGATTGAAAGGATAGTAATGTTAACCGAACGTTAAGCAAAATTCATGTAATCTAATGTCTGCTTGAAGGAATTGCACTATTCACCAAATATTCAACTACATTTTTATAGCTTTTTTTTTCAGAATAATTTTAGAATATAAGTTGAAGTAACAATCAAGATTGAAAGTATTACAATAATGAACAAGTATTAACTAAATTCAACCGATTTCACGATTACTTGAAATGATTTGGATTGGAAATCAAATATTCAACCTCATTTTAATATATTTTCAAAAAACAAAAATCTGTAGTATGAAAATAGAAGTTCATTCAATAGATAATCACTCAATTTAATTTTATGAGAAACTTTTCTTTTTGATGAATGTATTGGCATATTTACAATTCCTTCTTATTTCTTTTATAAAATTTTGAGATGAGTTTAGAATAAAAAGCGGAAATTCATCAGCTACCTTTATTTATAACTTTGAGGAGCAACCTACACGCATTTATGTATTTTCATTAAAATGTGCAAAAAGTTATTAACCAAAATGTCGTAGGACCAAAAATATGTATTTCTTTGAAATACAGACAGAAATTTTTATATTTCGAAGAAAAAAGGCATTTCATAATATCGTAACTATTTTTCATAGTCTCACTATTCTACAACAAATTTTCCTTATGAATAATTATTTCTAAAAATTCAAGTATATTTAACATACATTTTAGGCGTAACACCGCAAGCACACGCTTAACTTTATGACCAACCAGTAAAACTCGAGGACGTTATTATTGGAAAACAGTACTCTAGAGAATCACATTCTGAGACTGTCTGGACAATTATTCTCCAGTTGTATTACTTTTGTAAAGTGGCTCTATAGCTCCATTGAACAAATGGCTCCAGATATTTATATTCTCGAATTAAAAATAACTAACAGAACTGGCAAAATACTATAAGAGCAATATATTCACATTCTTAGAATGAATTTAACTGAAAACGCCAATGCAACACCATCAGGTTCATATATCCAAATATTTACATTTTAAAAATGAACTTAACAAACAGTATGTATATAAAACCATCTGAGGGATATGCTCCAAACCTTTTCATTCTCAAAGTGGACTTAACAAACAGTATGGATATAAAGCCAGCTGAGTGATGTGCTCCAAGCCTCCACATTCTTAAAGTGGACTTAACAGACAGTATGGATATAAAACCATCTTGAGTGATGTGCTCCAAGCCACCACATTCTTAATGCGGACTTAACAAACAGTGTGGATATCAAAGCATCTGAGTGATGTGCTCCAAGTCTTCACTTTCTTAAAGTGGACTTGACAGAAAATGCTGATATAACTTCTCTGACAGATACATACAAATATTCACATATCCAAATTGTACTTAACAGGCAGTCCTGTTATCACATCGTCCGACAGATGTCCCCCATGTATTCAAATTTTACAATGTCCTGACAAATAACTCCATCCGACATGTATATTTAAACATTCATATTCTCCTACTGAACTTGCCAACAAAAAAAATCCAGATATAACACCATATTGTAGATGTACTCATTACAGTAGAAGTAACAGTACTTCAAGCATGCTACTGTTTTGTTGCTCAGTACTGTCTGTTAGTGTAACTGGCTAGTCGTAAAAGAGATCTGTCTCTTAGTCAAGATATAGTTGTTTTTCACGAAAGAATCTGATTCCAAAAAATGGTCAAAAACATATATTCCCAAAGCTTTAAAGCCTAACTAAAAGACGCAAGTTAAGACTAGTTGAAATAAAATCAATAACTATTTTTTAAACTTCTTTAAATAATTGAGATTAGATTTTAAACTATTGAACAATTAGGAAGTAGTATATAAATCATTCTTAACATATTGTTTTAAGCGTAATTAAACAATAGTATTGTTAAAACATGTGATCTAAGTATTTAAAATAAGTTCTACGAAATTAAATCCTGATTAGTTGCAAAATTGCTGGAGATATGATAGAATTATTACGTTTTTTCGTCTTTTTCTCACCATTATAAAAAATTTAATTTTCCATTTTTCCTGTCCAATGGCGTGGGTTATTAGTTTGATTGACAGAAATATGATGGCAACCCTGTACTAAAGCTTGCGCTATCGTCATCACGTCCGTATCAATTCTCCTGCTATCAGTTTGGCCTTGGCTTTAAAAAAATAAAACGAGAACTGTAAAGCAGTAAGGAAACAACTCTACTCGGTTTCGTTGTTATCAGAATATGCGTGATTGAAACTGCATTTGGTGCTTAGAATTTAAATTTAAACGATTGATGTGTCGAGTGGTTAAGCTGCTGTAACTATAATCAACAAAAAAAGTTTTTGAAGACATTTATTCTTTTTTTTTCTTTTAATATGGCTTCCTTTTAATCAGCAACTAACTAAATTACATAATCAAAATAAGGAAGTGCATAAATTTTCGGTTGTTTTCGAAAGATGTTTAGATTAAAAGTCTTAATGGTTAAGTAATTTTATCTTAAAAAGGAAATTGTGGCGAAATTTTGCTAAAATTGAATGAACTTGAAGATCAACATCTTTTTTATAAATAGAGATATATAATTTTATGGCAGCTTCTCAGTATGCTATTAATATTATTTTGACTAACATTGCCAAAATACTGAAGTAAGTTACTGCTATGAAACCTATATAAATTTACCTATCGTGATGCAACATTTGCAGGTCAACTTATAAAAGTGTATGAGTATCATTTTTCATTATTTATGCATTTAATTAATTTTAATTACCGATTAAAATATAGAGACATTTAATTTATTTTCAGCATTATTTTAAAACAGTTACTACTAAATCGTAATCACTAAATATGATTTCCGCTCTTAAGGTTAAGTGAGAACACTGTAAAAATTACTGTACCTGTACTTTGGGTGAATCATCCGTAAAATCTAATTTTACAGTAAAATATACTGTGATTTTTAGTGTAGTATTTATATAATTAGAACGATTCAGTGATTTTACGAGAATTGTTACTGTAAAAATTACGGTTTATCAGATTTCTTGCCCGGTTTATCAGATTTTTCACCCCCTATTCATTTGCTCGGTTAACCCTAAAGTAGCGTTTCATTTAAGTTTAATGCCCCTGCCAGGTAAGCATTCATACACACTATAACGGACTTATTTGGTTAATATTTAATATCAATAAGTAATTGTTCACAATGAGCGATTAATTACGTTGACCGTGGCATCTAAATATTATTTAATCGTCTCGTTAAAACAGGTTAGGGATTTAATCAAATGATTTGCTTTCTTTAGGGGAAACACCCCCCCCCCCTAGTGAAAAACTATTATTTTAACATCTTGCGTATGAATTGATCATTTAGTTCAGGGAATTGATCAGATCTCCTTTATCATTTCGCTGCGACATTGACAAATAAGGTTGTTTTTCGAAGACTCTGTAGTTACATGAAATGAAGTTTTTCGAAAATAATATTCTACTTTCATAAATGCTGTAAGTTTTCAAAAGTTACTTATGACTGACAGATCAAGTTTAGCCCATCATTCGCCAGCACCCTTTATGTTTATTCTTAAAATGGCGCAAAATATCAATACGGAGAAAAGCCATTATTTTGAGAAAATGGAAACCGTTTGTGGTCTAATTATTTGATATTTAAATACTTACTCTAGTGTTGCATTATCTGGGCTACTAAAAATTTTGAAAAAGCAGAATAAACCATTGATTTTGATAAATTTCATCTGAATGGAAAAATGTCACCAAATTGGTGCTTTTTTAAAAAAAATTAATAACTTTTAAAATTTGTCCGCTCGAAAGCCGGAATCGTTATTTACGGAAGATGGTATATATAGTTCAAGATTACAGCTATGCTTCAAGTGCAAGGCACTTAAACTGTGACTAACCTTTTTTTTTGTGGTCAAAGAGCTTTGAAAAACCATGTTTATGGATCTGATTAATATGAATATCAGTGTATAAACTTTTACACTTGTAGCATTATAGGTATTAAACTTTAGGGAAAACGTGGGGAAACAGATCGTTCAAAGATTTTGTTATTCATCAGAATTCATTTCCTCACTGATCCTGCATTTTTATAACGCTTGATTAAATATTCTTGTTATGCCAGATATCCTTTTTTCAGAAAATAAAAATTTGGATTACAGTAGTGAGCTTGGTACGAACATTACCTACAAGTCCAAAAATATTTACATTTGTGTGTGGGGGGGGGAGGACCTCACAGGAACCTCATCATTCGTGGAAACATCAGAATCTCTCCTAACAGAACCTCCAGTAATTCCTATTAGCACGTCATTCACCCTGATTGTCAACTTTCAGTCGTCATTCTTCCGTCAAGCCAATCAGGTAAATGCTTAATTTGAGGATCGCATTATCAAGCCATTCAGTTTGGGATGACAGGACTTTCTGATGTATGTTTAGAGAGAAGATGAGGGAATGAAAAATTAAAAAAAAAAAAGATTTGAAGGCTATCGTGAACCTAATGACATTTGACGTTTAATAGGAAATATAAGTTTGACATGCAAGACCAATTAAAGGAAATATAAATCGAAAAATTGACTGACTTGAGGAAAATGCGACGTCTAAACTGTAATTGTGCCAACCCTGTATCATTTAGCAGGGATACGATTGTTTTATTGATGTTGATATATGAGGTGCCAGTTATTGAATGCGAGTCTTTCAAAACCCTATTAGATAATTGTCAACCAGGTTAAGACGATATAAGGAAGAAGTTTCATTGTTTCACAAGCTTAAATGTTTCCTACAGTAATCCAACACTTTTTTTATTGTTGAGCAAATTGAATGTGAGTTTTGTTTGTTTTTGATAAATATCTGACAAGGTTACACTTGAATTAAAAACAAATATTAGTATTTTGAGTAATTGAGAAGCAATCACGTGCTTTTGATATAAAGATATAATTGCTGCTTACACGTCGAGATGTTATTTGAGGAAGAAAATTTGAATGAAGAACTTTTTTAAACATAGTATGATCCTACGTATAAATGAAGCTTAAAATCCTTGAACATTAAAAATAATTTTAACATTCTAATTTTTTTTCTTCATTTAAATGGTTTTTGGGGAGTTGAACAAGTTTATTTTTTGCTAAGCATAGATAATATACGACAATTGTTTTGTTTAAGTTGGTACATGAATTGCCAGTTGAATGCAAATCCCATTACACCCTATTTGACAATAGGATACCAGCAAGTGACGTAGTGTGGGAATCTCAATTCTGATTGGTTGTGAAAAACTGGTATTTGCTAACGTTAGCAACTGTTCTTTCCATTCTATTTCGAGTAAGCCAAGCCTGTAAAGCGAAAAAACCACATTCGTAAAACCTTTATACACACAGTAGGTGTTGACACCAATATGCCAATGGCTGCTGTAATAGAGGATCTGAGCTGATTCGGAGTTTCGGTTCTATTCCTTCGTACACATAACGATAAATATCGGTCAACGGCACTCCTCGTAGCATTTTCTCGTCCTTTGGTAAACTTTCTGGATGCCGAACCTATGATTAGAAATTATTGCCAAAGCGTATGAACCATAGGACTCACGTTTTGCCACCTAGCCACTTCTATATGACCTAGGTCTGTCTCTAGTCTTCTAATAGATCTCCATCGCAGTCCTTCAGACAAATAATGCTTGGGGGTTACTGTTACAAAGTGGCTATTGCAAATTTCTAATTTCAGAGACACGGCGACATTCGCTGGCTTGCGACCAAACATACAATTTTATGCTCTTTGCAGATGACGTAATTCTTACGAAGGGCACATCGAATTTATACATCGACAGTTTACTTAGAAACTCTTATTCGACAACCTATTCAAATTTCCTTGGGGTTGGTTATTCTTGAGAGAAATATAGCTATTTTTTAAAAAAAATATTTCCTTAATTTATGATAACTAGTGTATTTTATATGCTATGTTTTCTAGGGTAATCTTACGTTGTTTTTTTCTGCTGACAGATTGAATGCGAGTATGGTTGGCTTTTAATAATTATTTGACTCAGAAATCGAGGTACTGTTAAAAGACAAAAAAAGGTATGTAAGAATTGTTAGGAGATAATGGTATTTTTCTCTTTTGATTTAGTATCTGAGAAGTAATCACGTTTTTTTTTTGACATAAAAATGTAATAATTGCTAATACTTGTAGCTCTATTTGTTATTTGTAAGAAATAAGTTTAAAGGAAAAGAGTTTTATTTTTTCTTCAACTTAAACATGATAAAACAAATTTTTAAAGGATAAAACAATTTTTTTAAAATAATTACTATTTTTTTCTATTCAACATTTGACGAATATATTTCGACGGCTTGTCACGATTGATTTTAATATTGATTATTAAACTGCTTTAACATCAAAATTCTATTTAAATCTGACGTTGTATTTTAATTAGCTACATATATGATTTTTTTTCATCACCAAACCACCTATTATTTGTATTCAAAACAATCATTATATTAATTTTTCTTCTATTTATTTTCTATATTCATATTTTAGACCGAACTAGCTCCGAAAAATCTGATAAACAAGGGATGTCAATTTCATATTCCTGTAAGAGGTAAACCACAAAAGCGGAAAATGAGGTTCTGGTCCCAGCTGAGAGAAACGAGCATTGGTTCGAAAAACTGCAAACCCAAGGGGTTAGGAGAAGATTTTGTATTCCTAAATGCCGCTAGTGACTTCACGAACTAGCTTTATTTTTAACCCTGGAAACTGGTACAATTTCGCCAAACACTATTGAAATCACTTTCACGAAATTTGTTACAACTCATTTTTTGATTCCATGTGACATAATATTGGTTTTTAATTTTTAAATATCGCTTTATTATCATTTATAGTATCTCTATATAACAATAAAACATAATAGTCTAATGAAGTTTTGTATTATTGTCGTTGCATTCTTATTAGCCAGAAAATCCCATGGTTGGAAGTAGTTTTCTCACATAGATCTGCATATTTTTAGGTTGTTTTTAGCATTCAATTAATGGAATTCATAAAGGTGAATAAAATAGTTTTGAATCCCTCATTTAAAAGATATTTATCTGTAACATTTCTTTTTAATTTTCCACTCAGTTATTAATGCATTTCTAATTTTGACTGTTTTGTAAATTAAGAGTTTAAAATTAAAAGAGTTGCTTCATTATTATAACGTAATTTTATGATAATGTGTGGCGTAAATACCACTATAAATATTAAATACCAATTCACTAGTATATAAGACATGTTAACTTTCAATCATGAGGTACCTTTTGATAAATAAAGGTTGACATAGTCGATTTATAAATCCCCTCAAATGACTAATTACGTTACATTTTATAATAACCTTATTTAAATCATTCTTCGAACTAATTAGCCATTTTACAATTATTATTTTAGTGCCACTTATATTAATATACTATTATAAATAACAGATTTATTAAATGATTAAGAAAATCAGTTTCATATACAATGTGATGCAATGACAACTTTAAATTTTATTTATCATTCTGCTTGGTTAGTGAAAATATTAAACTGAGATTGTGAAATAAACAAATATCTTATAGCAATATCCTTTACAAAAATTTTAGCTCTTTTGAGATTGTTTTGAGGTATTAAAATTTATTTTAAGATTTATTTGAAGTTGTTTTCAAAAACTGACTTAAATGATCAACCTCTCAAGGTGTATAATCAAGGTGTATGACGTTGTTTTATTCACTTTACTACTTATTGTTATCACTTTACTAGTTGTTTTATTCTACTTTAGAGCATCCAATTTAGAGAGGTTATTTTTGAGAAGTACAGGCTATTTTTTTACACAATGTACTTATACACTTCAAGAGAATAAGTATATTTGAGTTGTGAATAATTTCACCTAACCTTAACTAAAAGTATTGTTGAGTTATATATGAGGATGATTATATGAGGGGTTAATGAGGTTGCAATTGAGGTTTATTAATATGGTTATTTTTGGGGTAAAACATAATCTCATTTTCTACGTCAGGTGTGTTTTTTACATCTGTCAATCTAAAAGCAGCCTCAAAAACGCCTTACTTTTTTTGTAAGGGATACCTTTTACCCCTTAAATGTTATTTCAATAAATTTTAATCTTATTTTAATAGAATAAAGGAAATGTTTAAATGTAGGAAGCGTAGGCCCAAGCATCAGCAAGCAGAATTCTTTTCATTACATATATAACGTATATACCGAAGCGCATATATATATATATATATATAGCGTGAACAGGATAACCAACCAAACAGCATCTAAAGCAACACAAAAGAAAAACAACCACAAATGAAATGTGACAAAAAAGGAAACTGGAGCGGAAGCTTTCACAGAGTCATCAGAGGAGCATTACCATGTTGTCAGAACGGGAGCAGCTTCGGCCGCTGGCGGTAAAATACCGCACACAACCATAACTATATATACATATAGTTTAGAAAATTGTATCAAGTATATTAAAATATATTATTTATTTTCACAAAGCTCTATGAAAACAGCACATTATGTACAAGAGTAAAAAATAAAACCTAACAACAAAGTAATCTTTGAAAAAGCAAGCTTAAAAACCGAAATAAATCAATAAGTAAAATAAAAAAAACAATTTTCTCTGAAAGCGCACTTATTGTACATAGATATAGATGAATTACTTAAAAAAAAAAACTGTCAGAAGACATTTTCCTAACACGTTCTAAGTAGAAAGAGAAAAATTTTGACTTTCCTCTTGTTACGCCCAGCCAAACTGTTAAGAAACACATGATAATCAGTAAATAAAAGCAAAAGCCACTTTGCTTACAACAAATAATAAACCTGCTTCTATGTGTATACAGAACTTAATATAATAATGCCAAAAACTAATTCAAATTAATTAGACTCGGGAGTCAGATTACCGAACAAAGTTTAATCGAGTTACTTACAGAACCCTTAGCACCAAAAATATATACGATCATCAAATAAGTTGACATAGAAGAACAAATAACAAACTTTAACTCTCTTACATATTTTTATTTATTTTTTCTCTTAGCCTAATATCTTTTTCCGGGCAAGCTCCATTAAGTTTTTCGTCGGTTCCAAACATTAGAGTCTTTTTTTCCCCCGCTCTAACCACAGAGATTTGGTAGTTTTAGTTCTTTCTTTCAACAGTAGTAAGGTTCTCCCCAATCGGGTCGAAAGTAATGGCTCCCAAACAGGGGGAGAAAGAGTTCCTGGTTTTTAAGACCGGAAAATAGAATGGTATGTTTTTACTATCATTCCGGAGAGCCTTTTAGGCTTAAAGAGGCTTATAATTTAACATTGAATAACGCGGGGGCATGAGGATTTAGAAAANTCAGCTCACACGATTATATCAGCAAAAAGGAGTGCTTTCTAATATTGTATCAATATAGCCAACCCAAAATACATCAATACAATAGTGTGAGGAGCACTAAAGAAACAAATTAATCAAAAAGAATTTTTTTTAAGTGGGAACAGTTTTTCTATTTCATTTCTCTTGTACCAGATTAGAGCATGTTGTTCGACTGTGTTCAGTATGCTCTTCCTTAGCTTTTGCAGAATTTGATGTTTCTTATTCTCATTCACATCTACTGGAGCTTTCCTGATACAGTTTACTGAAATACTGTACATAATTAGTTCTTTTGTGTCTCATCATCGGCTCGGGCCGTTTTATATATTTTAGTGACGTCAGAAAAAAATTATCATCCATACCAATTCGTCTTTAAAGCAATGATTGTTGTCTTCATCATAGATCGACACATAACTGTTAAACAATTCCACCACACCAATTGTATTTATTATTCACGGTCATCTTGACTTATAAAATACAATTTCTTCAATGCATGCAATACAATTTCTTTCGGGAACTAGTGCTTCGTCTCTCTCATTAATATCTTCAAGCATCTTTCTAGGTTCGCTGAAATACTGAACAGCTATATATTGCAACATTATTAGCTCTTTGTCTTTCATAATCAGGACCGGCTTTTTCATTTATCTTATGCTTTGAGTTGAAAAAATATACTTTCCACATCAGTTTGTCTTTGTGATCATGATTTCTGCCCCCATCATTGACATCCCAAATCAAAATATACTTTCCACATCAGTTTGTCTTTGCAGTCATGATTTCTGCCCTCATCATTGACATCCCAAGTCAGAATTCTTACAGATCCCCTCAAACTTCGATGGTTTATGTTGGTTTCAGAGCCATTCATGATGGTTCAACATCATGTGATGGTCACTATCTCCTAACATTTTCCGTTACGTGTTCATGGTTTTTGATATGCCAACAAACTTCCATCATTTCATGATCGAAAATGCTACTTTAATGCTATGATGGTTATTCATCAAGAGAAGTTCGACACTCATGGACCAACAATCCGTGATGGTTCATGATGGTTCCAACAATACATTTCCATAATGGTTTAATGCGAATTCTTGTTGGTTCTTAGGAATATACCATCAAAAATATTTCTTTTTTATGTTGGACCATTATAATTCAGTCCGAATTCCTACATTGGGATGATGGTTGTTCATGATCATTCCTACATTGGATTTCTAAGACACTATGATGGAAATTCGCGATGCTTCAACATGAACAAACCATCAAAACAAGTTGCCATTATGTTGGACCATCATAAATCCATCCGAATTCCCACATTGAGGTGATGGTCACTTATGTTGGTTATCATCTAAAAAATATAATGGCTCATGATGGAATTATTAATGGTTACCATCAAGATTATGTTGGTCCATTAATGGAAAACCATCAGAAATTTTTACTTGTTCATGACCGAAAGATGACACAAAGTCATCATACTCGTGTCAATATACTTAATAATTATCACGACAAATAAAATAATCAAAAAGACACTAAATGTTCTATTTAAAAGCAAGATGAAATCATTATACAGTGAGTTTAAATAACTACCTAGAATATCAATAATAATATTATAAATAAGCTTCTTAGTTGAAATTTGGCAGATTTCATCACAAGCAGCAAACGAAGCACAATTAAAGGACAATTTTAGTAGATTAGGAACCACAGAAAGGACAGCTGTTTAATAATCATATACAGTTCGTGATATCGGCAAAAAAATTCACAAATTATCTTTACTCTGTGTGCGGTCTAGCTATTAGCTAGACCATGTCCAAGATGTCTAGAATCCTCAAAAAGTCATTACAATAAAAGGTGTAGCTAGACTATAGATAGCCTAGATAGACTCTCCTATATATACTAGTTATAGATGGACTCTATCTACTCTATCTCTTATCTAGCTATAGCTAGAATAGAGATATAATCTTTACTCTATCTATAGCTAGATGTCATTAACCCTAAAAAACGTATGTGGCACAAACTCAAACACAATTTAAGGACTATTTTAGAAGATTAGGAACCACAGAAAGGACAGCTGTTTAATAATCATATACAGTTCGTGATATCGGCAAAAAAATTCACAAATTATCTTTACTCTGTGTGTGGTCTAGCTATTAGCTAGACCATGTCCAAGATGTCTAGAATCCTCAAAAAGTCATTACAATAAAAGGTGTAGCTAGACTATAGATAGCCTAGATAGACTCTCCTATATATGCTGAGTTATAGATGGACTCTACTCTATCTCTTATCTAGCTATAGCTAGAATAGAGATATAATCTTTACTCTATCTATAGCTAGATGTCATTAAGCCTAAAAAACGTATGTGGCACAAACTCAAACACAANCAAAATATATTATCCACATCAGTTTGTCTTTGCAGTCATGATTTCTGCCCTCATCATGGACATCTCAAGTCAAAATTCTTGAAGGTCCCCTCAAACTTCGATGGCTTATGTTGATTTCAGTGCGATTCCTCATGGTCCAACATCATTTGATGGTCACCATCATCCAACATTTTCCATAACGTGTTCATGGTTTTTGAAGCGCCAACAAACTTCCATCATTCCATGATCGAAAATGCTACTTTAATACTGTGATGGTTAATCATCAAGAGAATATACCATCAAAAATATTTATTTTTTATGTTGGACCATTAAAATTCAGTTCGAATTCCTACATTGTGATGATGGTTGTTCATGATCGTTCCAACATTGGATTTCTAAGACACTATGATGGAAATTCGCGATGGCTCAACATGAACAACCCATCAAAACAAGTTGCCATTATGTTGGACCATCATAAATCCATCCGAATTCCTACATTGAGGTGATGGTCTCTTATGTTGGTTATCATCTAAAAAATATAATGGCTCATGTTGGAATTATTGATGGTTACCATCAAGATTATGTTGGTCACTAATAAAAAACCATCAGAAATTTTGACTTGTTCATGACTGAAAGATGACACGAAGTCATCATACTCGTGTCAATATACTTAGTTATCACGACAAATTAAATAATCAAAAAGACGCTAAGTTTTATATTTATAAGCAAGATGAGATCATTATACAAGGAGTTTGAATAACTACCTAGCATATCAATAATAATATTATAAATATGCATCTTAGTTGAGATTTGGCTGATTTCATCACAAACAGCAAACGAAACACAATTAAAGGACAATTTTTGTAGATTAGGAACCACAGAAAGGATAGCTGTTTAATAATTATATACAGTTCTTGATATCGGCAAAAAAATTCACGAATTATCTTTACTCTGTTTGAGATCTAGCTATTAGCTAGACCGTGTCCAAGGGGTCATGAATCCTCAAAAAGTCATATACAATAAGAGGTGTAGCTAGACTATAGCTAGCCTGGATAGACTCTCCTATATATACTAGTTATAGATGGACTCTATCTCTTACCTAGCTATAGCTAGACTAGAGATATAATCTTTACTCTAGCTAGATGTCATTAACCCTAAAAAACGTATGTGGCGCAAACTCACACACAATTTAAGGACTATTTTAGTAGATTAGGAACCACAGAAAGGACAGCAGTTCAATAATCATGTGCAGTTCTTGATATCGGCTAAAAAAATTCACGAATTATCTTTACTCAGTGCTATTAGCTAGACCATGTCCAAGAGGTCAAGAATCCTCAAAAAGTCATATACAATAAGAGGTGTAGCTAGACTATAGATAGCTAAGATAGACTCTCCTATATATACTTGCTATAGATAGACTCTATCTCTTGTCTAGCTATAGCTAGAATAGAAATATAATCTTTACTCCAGCTATAGCTAGATGTCATCAACCCTAAAAAACATATGTAGCACAAACTCAAACCATTTTACTGTTGGCGATTTACGACACTAAAAGTTAAAAATAAATAAACAAATACTAGTACATATTTTTCACGGATAAATTTTTTTTTTCTAAAACGAGATTTTTTTTCCTTCAAAACTTAATTATAGCATATTTGTTAAGCTCTAATGTCCAAGACCTCAGTTAATTTATGTGAATTTGAGAGAAAAAAATGTAAATAATCCCACTCCAATAAAGTATAATTTGTACTGCACATACGTTTTATTCCCCTTCACTAATAATAAAACACAATTTCTGAAATATTTTCCGAAACTTATTTATTCTTTCTATTATAGTTCGATCTACTCATTTAAAACAAGCAATCGGGATCTTGCAAATTGCGTTCCAATCTATCCCAATAACACATGATCCTTGACGTCGTCTTTCACATGGCAGCTTGCGCATGCTCCCTTTGCTCCTGCTGGTATATTAGACGGAAGTCAATTGATAATTATGCAAATTTCTTTGACTCAACAACCCTTCAATCGGTTAGCTATCCGACCCCCCTGAGAGCAGGAAGGATCTGAATAGGGGGGAAATATGACCAATAAGGCCGCTCCGCTAGCTCCATCCTCTGATCTGACGTATGCTATCCCCAAATTGCTTTATAAGCCTATAGTGCGTAATATCAATATAAACAGTTTGTCCAGGGAAGCCGGCATTAAAGGCGATGCATTTCTGCAGTATGTAACAACAGTGATATACCTATGTGTTTTCTAAAGGATAGGGGGGTTGTCGCAATTTCATACCCAAGTTGACACTTCTCGCTGCGGATTATTACTGTCCGGTCCGGATTATTCCGGATTCGAGGCTGAGTGGTCGAAAATTTGACCTCCTCCTTCTTGAAAGTAAGGTTCTCACTTTCTGTAAAAGGTTTTCCCAGCTGAAAGTCAACGAAGAAGAGGATTAGTAACTGTAAAATTACTCGGAGTTATCATCAGTTAGATAAGTTATTACCTTTCTAACAATGAATCAAACATGAGTGGGAAAAGTAATTAAGTTTGTTAGTTTCAGTAAGATTGTAATCCTTCATAGCTTTCTTCTGGAACTTGTAAACCTTATTAAATTTATTAATTTAGTAATTTGTCTAATTAGTTTGATAATGTATATTTTAATTAAAATTTTTTCCTGGGTTACATTATAAATGTTAAAGTGCAAAATGCATGATTTTACGCTTAGGGGCTAGTGCGGGTAATTTTTAAAAATTTAATAATCATTATTTTTTTAATATTTTAGGCTCTTTTTGTAAAAATTTTTAATTTCTATCTTCATTTTGTATGTTATTTATGCTAATTGGGATGCATACTTTTTTAATAATCTCTTTTTTAAAAAAATTTTTCGCACACAGTATCGCTTTATGTACTGAAAATGTACGAGTCTTAAGACTAATAATTTAATCATTTTTTACTCCAAGAAAAGGCAAGTTAAATCAAAATGAAACTAATTTTTACAGTTATGAATAAATTATCTTAACAATCTTTATAGCAGTTAATACATAAATGCAAATAATACATAATACTCAAATTAATACATAAATGCCTAATAAATACATAAATGCAAATTTCCTCAATTCAAAGGAGGGATTTTTCTTATCTATATATGCATTTAAAAATCAATTTTTAATTTATTTCTATTGTAATAAATTTGATATAAAGTGATTCGGCTACCACGATTTATAAGTAATTTGTATACATGCATTCAACCTGATAATAGGGCGAAAGAGTGATGGTGAAAAATAATAATAAAAGAAATAAAAAAAACTGTTCCTGCATTACCACTTAAAATAGTGTAAATCTTTTCAACTTTCACATCATTAGATAGGAAATATTTTATCAGTACAGCATAAGTTATATCCTTCAGTTCTTAGATAAATTTCATAGTGGTTTCGAACATTTGAAAAGCGGTTTTTGACCATAAAAATTGACTCTTAGAAAAACGAATTTGATGGTTTAAGAATTTTCAGAGGCAAGCGTATGATTGAAATCGTAAAAATGAAAATATACTCGCATCTCACAAACACTTACTTATGCCATCTAAGAACTTCGAAACAAAATTTACAATTCTTGATGTTGAGAAAATATGAAATTTGAAAATCGGGTTGGACAAGAACCATTTTTTCCTAAAATTCCTCCCCAACCACTCTCTTCCTCACCAGTCTTCTCACCATCTTCTTCACTAAACTTTTCCTTGTTCTTTTTTTCATCGTAAGGACAAAAACCATTTTTTCCCAGCAGGGCATATTATCACTGAGTAAAATCTCTCGAGGGAACAGATTTTTTATGGTATTGATTTGTGAAATCCTAAGAATCCTCAAAATGCCGTGGTGGCTCGGGGGATAGAGCGTTCGCTTCCCAATGAGGTGAACCGGTTTAGAATTCCAACGATGTTTGGTCGATACGAATTCTACATCCGGCTTCCATCGACCACAGTCGTGACATAAAATATCCTCAGTGGTAGACAGATTATGGGTTAAAGTCCCTTTGCTGGAAGGTTAACCATAGGAGGTTTTCGTGGTTGTCCTCTCTATGTAACGTGAATGCTGGTTAGTTCCATCAGAAAGCCATCCACAAAGGAAAATTTCTCCCAATACTCGATCCAGAAGCTTCCTTGTCTTTTGGATAGGGTCAAAAATTACAAGGCTACGGAGTTGAACATTAGTAGTCGTAAGCCCAAAAATTGGGTCGGCTGTTCAACGATGGTTATAAAATATAAAATAAAAAATAGCTATACTATCAAAAAAATTTTATTTTTAACTGGACATAAATCATTTTTCTTCTTTGATCTTCATTTGTGACCACTACTATACGTTATTTTGTAAGAGAAATATAATATCTGCAGGAAAACTGGGACGCACCAGACCTCTAAACGTTCAAGTGGCATCTTAGAAAAGGAAATTGTTTCTAGTTAATTAACTACCACTGTGAGCACTTCTGAATGAACTACCACTAAAAGGTCCCTATGTTTAATTGTCATTTTCATTATCCTGTTTTCATTACTATCTTCAATTGGTCAATTATATCTTACAACTTCCAACCTCACCTGATTTTCCGTCTCAACATGCTTATTTCTTTTGATGACATTGACAAATTAGCTTGTCTTACCGGCTTTTTTTTACATGCTGCCAAGTAAGCAGTATTTCTGATTCTTTGTCTCAGCCAGGTCTTAGTATAAAATCTACTTGTATGAGTCTAAGTTTCTGTTTAAGTGAGTGTTAGTAACGTACATCGACTCTCGATGGCTGAGTCGTAGCACCGCTTTGAGCTCCCGTACCACAGGTCCGGTGCTCTATCCTCAGACCGGATAACAATGATTTAGCCTTTCATTTCTTCATCGGTTAGATAAAATGAGTATCACTCATGCTTTGGGATGAAGCACTTGAAGTTTCGCGTTCGGTAGACCACCCTACTGGAATATCTGCTCTTGCACCCCAGAGCCCTAAGTCAAGAAAACTGGGAGGAGCACAGTAGACCCTGACCCTCCATGGACTGTCGAGCCACTACATTTAGAGTAGTTCAGTTTTAGCAACGCACATTGCTTGTATACTTTCCGATTCTGACAGAGTAATATACTACTATGATTCTATTTTTTCTTTTAAATAAAATAGTCCAATTTAAATCTTCCTGTTCATTTTACTGACGAGGGTGTTATCCTTTGTTTGTTGTTCAGAAACAAAAGTATTATTTTGCCCTTTTTCAACTTGCACGGCTTTGATTTTGATTTCCATGAAAAAAGCTATAACTCACGTTATGTTTTCTGAAATCTCATTCTAAGACCTACTTAAATAAGCGCTCCTGTTAGGTAATGTCATCTAGTTCTTTAAAATTGCGTATATCAATAACAATACTATTAGACAAGCGAAGAGGTCTTATACATTCCTCTTAATTCCCTTTTGTTTCTTCAGTTCAGATTCCAAGTTCTGAAAACAAATCGATACTTCTGGGGGTATTGGATCAGAGATTCATCGTGTTTTAGTTCAGATCAAAATTACGATCTGCGAATGGATGATTGGTGTGTGAATGGGTCCGCCTTGAAAAACTGTCTGTGACGCATCTATGTTATCTCAGAGATGTTTTCCATTCTCAGAGATGTTTTCCAGACCGTTCTAGTGTGACTTAAATAAAAAGTACCAAGTTACTTCTGTTTAGTGTTTTAAATATATTATCAAGCAGAGAAGTAAGCAATTTAGTCGATATTATGCATCCTTGGCTCATTAATTTTTTGGTGATTGATTTTCTGGTTTCCTTTTTTAAATTTTTTTGTTTCCACCGTTTTGCTGTATGGATTCCGCATGATATCAATATAAATTTCCAATCTAATCCTTCTGCAGAACATCCAAGTAGACGTAATATTGACAAATGCCTTCTCAAAGTCAATAAAGACAAATCAAAGACGCATTTTATATTTGTTTCGTCCCTTGACTAGTTCCCCGATCGTTTATGTGAGATTAATGGAGCTGAAGTTATTACTAAAACCTGCTTTTTCTTCATGTTGACCGAAGTACAAACTGTTTTTTAGTCTATTGGCCATTACTTTCGTGAAAAACTTATGGAAGACTGAAAAGAGATCATGGGATTTTGGTTTTATGATGAAGTTTAATTAAATTTTGTGAATTTTAGACGAAAAACGTGAAGTTACTCCATTTAAATATCTGGCTCAAAAACATTCAATATTAGAGGCCTATAGGCCTAAAGTTTCATGATGAAGTAATTGGGAAATCCCCAACTGTTTGAAGAAAAACGTGAAATCACCCATTAAAATTTATTAGAGGACAAATAAGTAATATAGATGCCTACAGGTGTATGGTTTTATGTAGTAAAACTGAAATTTTTAATATTGGGCTTTGCATGACTTTTGTCAAAGATTAGAAAAAAATAGTTTGGTAAACTAATACAACATTCTACACATTAACCCTTTCACGCTGACTGTCCCAAATACGTGCCAGCAGAAAACCGTATCAATCAGGGTAAAAAGATAACATTGGTAACCGAAGTAGTTCTTTAGCTGTTTATTTGTGGGCGGGCTTATAATTGTTTCATTTATTTAATTCAAGATAACTTTAGTTCAAAATAAAATTATTTCGTTATATTTCGAACTAACATTGATTATATATATTATTAAATTGACAATAATTAAAGTAAAAGCAAAGTATGCTTGTCAAATTAGCAACGCCTACATTTAAGCTACCTATTTTAATTTATTTACATCCTGATTCTGATTTTGTACGAATGCTTTTATGAATCACCTGTCCCAAGGAGTTAGGGTAATATGATATAAAACTTAATCTATTGCAGTAAGTTACTTTATATTTTAAAAACAGTCATCAGATTGCTTCTTGTGTAATTTTTTCACAATGAAATGTTTTAATTAACACCACCTGCTTTATCCATGTGTTTCGTATTGTAAAAACAGTTAAATGCTTCTGGTAAAAATATAACTGTTTCATTTAGACATTTCTCTTAGCGTGCCCCAGGACAATTTATCTAAACCTCAAAAATATCTCCAAAACAACGTTCTTTTTTCTACTACTTTCGAAACTCTCCAATTTAACACTTTTCCCAACCTTCATTACCTATTACCTCCGAACCTTACATAATTACCTTAACAAGATTCAAATTGCCCTAACTCTTGAACTTAATGCGGGGGAAAGAACACCGCAGTGGGAAGAAGAAGAAAAAGAAAAAAAAGATGAAAAGAAAAGCTTAGCAATAACAACTGTTTTTTTTCTTCTTAGTGTTTGCCGCGTTGTTTGAAGTCAGACATTACCTAAAGGCGTGTGTATACGTGTAGGTACATCATCATCATCATCAGTGGAAGAAGTCCTGGATATCAGCTTAGGACTAAATCATTAGAAGGCGTGAGATCTGGGCAATTTAGGGGCAGGGAAAAGGTGGAACCCTGAAATCACCTCGGCCAAATTATAGTGACATGATTTGTTCCTTCTGCCACGACTGTTAGCAGTGACCCCCGAAAATTATCGTCTGCAATTTCACTGCTGCCATTCTCCTTTTGTGTAATTTCGTGTATTTTCCACCTACTAGACACGGACACCGCCACTTGTTAAGAAAGTTCCGTTTGTTAAGTCTTTATCACGTTTTTTGGGATACTGCCTTTATCATCTTTAATGATTTTTGTTGTTTCAGAAAAATTATGGAATTAACGATGCGCAAAAAATGCTTAAGGTATAGGATTAAAGAATTCGCAAAATTCGTAAAAAAAAAGTATGTAAAAAAAAGGCGAATTTCCAGAATCTAGAATTTTTGAGAAGCATCGCGTTGAAGTCAACCCTTCCAAACCATTCAGCGTTTATGCAGATCTTCCGACAGATCTAGAATTATCCGTGCATTTAGAATTTTCAGGAAATCTCTTTCATTTTCTTAAAACACACTTTAAACTTCAATTATCTTTACTTTCGAAATGACAGAGCTTCGTACTCTTAAGGGAACAAATGGAGGTTAGGAGTTTACTTTAATACCTGCGAAAATGAGTTGGAGTAAAAACACATAAAAATCCTCCTGAAAAAAATAAATAAATAAAAAATTGTCGACGAAAAACGAATTGAAAGTAAAAAACAAAAACTCACATGATCCAAGTCAGGGTATAAACCCTCTCCCAAATACCCTAAATTCAAACCCTTCCAGTTGTGTGCATTAGTAAAGAATATGCATAGGAAAATCATGTTCTAGCTTACCCCGAATGGAAACTGGAAAAGTTCCCTTTTTTTATGATGAAACGCAAGTAGGTAGTATTGCTTTATCTAATGTAAAATAACGGAAAGATAGGGAAAGGCACCAAAAAAATTTCCTGGGTTTTATTCTTTTCCTGAACATCTTACCGCTTTTCCCTTTTCTTTGTCTATATGTAATATGTTGCTTGTTCTTATTAAGTTTGAAAGCATTGCAAGAGAAAATTTTTATGCAAAGAGGCAAGAAGGGGTTAAAGTCTAAAAACTCCCCACCCCTTTTTCCAGGCTGCGAAAGAAGAAATGGCATCGAAAAAACTAAGAAGATTGTGAAACTGATTGAAGGTGAATAAGGTTCGGAAAGTATTCGTGCGCACGTATTCCAGTATCCTGGAAAAAAACCGGGATTTTCTCAGCGATCTAAAGGAAAAAGCAAGCAGAGAGAAAAAGAAATAAAAGAAACGAAAAACTGGAATCGTGCTTGTTTCGTTTTTCGTTGTGTTTTTCAATTTTCAATTGCAAAACGGAGCTCCAGTTTGTTGAAGTTATTTTTATTCCGGAAAAAATTTCCAGAAGAAAAGAGGATCCTAAGGAAGATCAGCTTAGTACGGGAACAAATCTTCCGCCATAAGCTCCGGCGATTATTTCTCAATGTTTTGCATATTGAATCATTTTGAATGCAATTTTAACATGATTTTGCAAGAGGATGATAAAATTCGTTCTTTATTCCAATAATCGCCAACATCTATATTTTTTGCACCTTTTATTTGTGTGCTCCATTTTGCATTAAAGAGAGTTTCTAATATTTCTAATGTGACCTCTTTCTCTATCTCTCTATCTGACTAAAAATAAAGTAAAGAAAAATCAGTTGAAAAGATTTTTTATAACTTTTAAGTGTGGGGATTCAATGATTTGTTTAATTAAAACAAATTATAAAATGTTGTTCATTGAAATAACATTTTGAAGATGAAAATTATCCATGATTTACAATTTTATTTCAAAATATCCAAAAAGTATTTGTTGTTAGTACAGACGTAAAAGCTATGAATAACATCAGAGCTGCAATATGGAAAACAAATCAATACACCAGTAATTATTTATAAGTTGTAGAAATCTGGTGTTATTTACAAGTTTCCAGATAAATTTTTTTGCTAAATCAGAAGACATTTTTTCAATTTTTAGATTTAGTTTCTTACAAAATCAGCATAAGACATCTGTAAAGATTCTAGATTACAGAATAACCATCAGACATTTGTACTGTTTCCAGATTCATTATTTTACTATATCAGAAGATATTTATTCAGTTTTTAGATTTAGTTTCTTACAAAATCAGCATTTGTAAAGATTTCAGATTACAGAATAATCATCAGGCATTTGTACAGTTTCCAGATTCATTTTTTTTTACTATATCAGAAGACATTTATTCAGTTTTTAGATTAGATTTCTTACAAAATAGTATAAGACATTTGTACAATTTCTAGATTTATATTCTGACGAAATCATCATAAGACATGTAAGCAGTTTCTAGATTTATTTCATAAAAAAATAAGCATAAGAAACATAGTGCAATTAACTGCATAAAAGATGTAAATAGTATCAGAAACGAAATAAGCAGAATAAATAAGTATACCGATAATAATAAATAAGTTATAGGAATCTGCTCTAAATTTGAAAAGAATTTTTATTTTCGTACAAAATCAGCGTAAGGTATTTCTTGTATTTAACGGCGTGTGAAAAAACCAAAACCAAAACAATGTTAATTTTTTTAAGTACTTCAATACTAATAAATAAGTACTAGAATTCTGTTACAATTAGTAAACTTTAGAAAACAAGAGAAAGTGCGAAACAAATTAGCATAAAATAATAATAATATTGAAAATAGCATAAGTTAACATCAAAACATTGCTCTAAAAAATAAGTTTTGCTATCACTGAGAAAATTTATCTCAACATGCGAGTTGATCTTCCACGAGCTATGATATATTGTGCGAGTTGAGGAAAAATTTGTTTCAGATATATAAATGATTCTATGCAATTTCTGCAATTTTAGTGGTAAAATGGGTAAGAAAACAAACCATTTTTCTCTTTTTTAAAGAAAAATAACAACAATTTATTTGTTTTATAAAATATAAATTATTCAGAAGATATGTATTTGTTCTAAAATTTCTCGTCACAAATTCATTTTAAAATAAAGTTGTACCTACAGCGGCAAGTTTGCGCTACTTTTGAAATACTTAATCTTGTCTACCACGTCTTTAAATTTTAATCTACAACAGCCAACTTATGCTTTTTTAGATATATATTGCAAACGTTGCCCGCAAGTTTCCCTCCCCGCTTACCTCAGTAGTGATTCATTGCATTTATGTTTGTTTAAATTGTTTGTATATAAAGGTCATCAGAAACATCTTAAGTCTAATTTTCAAACCAAAAATAAAATGTTAAAGCACCAAATTTGCTATTACTTTAAATATTCAAGAAAAACCTCTTGTAAGAACTGGAAAAGTTAGCGTATATTACAATGTATTTGCATGATTTTATTATTTCATTTTTGCCATGTTAAAGGGTGGTAATAACAAAACACCCTATATATCGTGGTAACCAAAAGCCTTTTGAACGAATTTATTTAATAGTAAGTTTTGAAGTTTATATATAGATTTGAGTCAAGATGACTCAGGGGAGAGAGCTCTTTACTCTCAATGAGGTGACCCGGGTTCGAATCCCAGTGATGCCAGGTCGATACAAGTTCCGCACCTAGCTCATACCGACCACAGTGCTGAAGTAAAATATTTTCAGTGGTAGATGGATCAAGGGTTGGAGTCCTTTGCCATCAGGCTAACAGAGGGGAATTTTCGTACTTTTCCTCCTCCGTGCTTTAAAATTATAAGAGTAATTCTTTCGAATTACTCTTGTAACTTTAAAACCCTTTCAATGTTTGAGAGAATTTTTCGGTCAGGAAGAGAAGCTGGGAAAATATAAAAAAATCCGTCAAAATTAAAGGGAAAAATATTTAAATTTGTTTAATTATTCATATTTTTTATCTTACAGGTTTTTCACAATGTGCTGAGTATATATCATATTAACCAAAAACCATGAACATAATATTATATTAACGTTCTTTTTATGTATCATTTTAACATTATAGTTATTCTTACCTAACATTTTACTATCAAAAATATATTTTATTAACTTTTTATAGAAATTATCAATTACTGTGAAAAACCATTACAAAATAACTTGCTCATAAAGGAAAGGAAAAAAAATCAACTTTTTTTCTAATTCAAAATTAAATTTTATTGTTTAAGTAATATAATTTGTAAGTTGATCTTTTCTTTAATGATTTATTATTTTTGTTTGAATGAGATTTATGTTCATTTATAATTTTTTCCGTGACGTTTAAAGTTCCTTGAGGTTCACAGCACTGTTCGCTGTTGAACAAAATTCAAATAGCTTTGATGCTTTTTAGTTGTTTTTTAAATGTATTTTTTCCCTCTATAATTAAGTTCATGGAGCAATTTCTAACTTGATAATTTTTTATCGATTATAATTTTAAATTTTAATTTTAAATATCAGAAGCAAAGAGCAAGAGGAAAAAGAGGCTGATAACAAGGTATTCGCGTCATCTTTCTCTTTCTTTTTCTTTTTTTTTTCTTCTTTTTTTTTTAAATACAAGGTNTGTGTTGATGTGTTGATCAGATAGAGTGGATTACGTATGATTAAAAAAAACATATGACCTTGAAGAAGAGGCGTTCAGGAAAAACGAGAATGAAAAATGTTGTTTCTAGCTTCAAGTGAAACACCCTCGAAATAAAATGTTATCAAAAATTAAAAAATAAATAATAATAACAATTATAATAATGCCATGTCAAAGAGAAATATATTTTAAAAATTTATAAAAAAAATTTGTCGTACGGCATTATGTTAATATTAAGTGTATATTATTAAAAGTAATTAATCAAACAGTTTCATATTACTATCTTGAAGCAGGATTTTTTTTTTTTTACTTTTCTGCTGATTAATTTACTCCTTCAGGAGTGCAGTTTAGCCAGTCTAGCAACACTAATTTAACAATTGTTACAAACTATTAGATAGGTAAAACTAATTGTTTTTAAGCGTTTAGCAACCACAATTTACACAGCAAAAAAACCCTAAACTGTGTTGCTTTGCTTAGAATGTAATGCGTAAGGTTGCATTTATCAATGTCCTGTCTGATTAAAATTTTCAATCGTATCAATTTGCTAAGTTCATATACTTTGGAAAAATCAGATTTCGCACAATTTATACTGCATATTATGTTATATTGATATTATATCTCAAATAGGAACTTTTTCTGTAAGGCAATTTCTCTATTATTTTTAAAAGTTTTTTTTAAATATTTCTTCAAAAACAATTTTCGAGTCAAGGGAAGCACTCTTAAGAGAAAGCGCTATCGAGGTCTGAGAAAAAAATCGTGACTTGTAAATGAGTCATGAAAGTTATTTAACTTACAAGAAATATATTTATTGGAGGAATATGATATTCATATCTAGAAGTATTTATGTATATTTAAAAGTTTTATGTATATTCATAATTAGAAACTTGTTTAAATCAGGTTTTATTCGATCAGTCAAAAAACTAGGAACATACAGTATTAATGAAAAACACCTATTTTTCCAACCTTAAATATTTATTTATTGCATTATACTGCTAAATTTATAGGCGTTTTAAAATCAAGGATTGTAAAGGATATATATGGAATTCCTCATATATATATATATATAATAAATAAATAAATACAAGAAAACACTAAGAAAGTTAAGAAAAACAAAAAGTAACATTTATTGCGCTTAAGCTGCAAGTAAACAGCACTCATTAGATAAGTTCAAAATGAAGAATAAAACAAAGAAAAATTATAGACATATGAAAAAAAGGGGGT
>NC_092212.1:36211759-36310083 GCF_043381705.1 Parasteatoda tepidariorum | reverse complement strand
TATATATATATATATATATATATATATATATATATACTATAGATAATAACGAAGACAAAAACAATAAAATAATATTGTCAAGTTTAACAGTAAAAATTTGAAGCAATTTTTTTACTATCTATTCTGTTTCCCTCAGCTACTGATACTGTCCTTGCAAACAAATAAGAATCAATTCGGAGTTCGTTTTATCAATAGGTGTTTACTGTGCAATTTCCTCGTCGTGTCTGTTGGGCGGGGGCTATTTATTTTGATCTTTTTTAGATTGGATTCCCGAAACAGATCTGGTCTTATCTTTTCGGCAAAAGAACTATCTGTTGCCAAACTTTGGAATATAAATTCCTTGATTGCTGATCAGTAGAAACGATTTGAGATATTTGCCGCCATTTCTTCTGACGTCACAATAAATATTCCCATCGAGGAAAAAAAAATAGCTTGAAGATAGAAATGAGAAAATGAAAAATTATACGATCGTCATCTAAATGTATATTTGGTATTTCTGCTATTGCTATTAAATTGCTTCCCTGATTCTAAAATATATTTTGAGACATGACTTCAATGATTAAAAGTCATTGAAGTAATTTAGTGAGGAAATTGCTAAATATAATGAATAATTAATACACTAATCATTTGTTGCTTTGTATTTGATATTTTCAAAGTATACAACCTCATGTTTGGGCAAACGAAAAACTTCTCCAAAAAATTATGTTTAGATTATTTTATTTTAACGCTGTTTTTCGAAGCTCTATCACCAAGGAAAATAAAAAAGCCATAGTTTAAGTGCTTTACACTTGAAGCACTGAGATGATTTTAAAATCTACATATAATCTTGCCGTGAAAAATTATGAGGGTTTTAAAACAGAAAAATAAATTAAATAATTTTTAAGTCATTAAACTTTTTTAAAAATCGCCAATTTAGCGACATGTTTTAACCTAGATGAAAAATATCAAAATCACGTAAACGTCAAGAAGAAAATGAAGAACGTAAACGATTAAACGAGCGAAGAAAACTTGAACGAAGGAATTTGAATTACAAAGACTAAGCTTTGAATCAGAGAATACGTTAACTAATTTCGCTACTCAAAATATTAATAGTACACTAATAAAATTGAGATTAGAACTTCGTAATTTCAGTCAAAAGTTTAACCCTGATGAAAATGGTATCAGTTTGTATTTAATTAGGTGTAAACGTTAGGTGAACACGCTGATATAATGGAAAACTCCTGGGTTACTTACTTGCTTCGCTTCCTTTCTTACGACGTAGCTCAGTTAATCGCCAGAGCTGAAGAAATTTGCCAACGATTATAAAGTAGTTAAACAGATCTTATAAAGCGGTATAAATTAACACCCGGAAAATTTCGCCAAAAGTTTTTCATGCATAAGACTGAAGGAAGTACATGGAAAAATTTTACCTGTTAGTTAAATTTTTTTTAAACGAATGGATAAATGGAGTTAAAGTAAAAAGTTGAGAGTTCTTGTTATAGAGGATCAGATAAAACGCGAAGTATCGCGAGAAGTAAAAGGCTATTTTATTGATGATTGGTATAGGTTCATTAATCCAGATGATTTAGTATAAAAAATGAATGATTATGATACTTTAAGATCAACTTTTAAGAATAAACAACCGCTTAAGGAAGGAATTTTCGACAAACGGAACTTTATTAAAGATGATACAATCGCTACGAACAACGAAAAGAAAAAATTGTACCGTATTACACATATTGAAAGGGGTGAACAAAAATGGTTCAACTTTAACTATTTTGGACATATTTCTAAGGCTTGTCCGTTGCCAAAACCAGTTACAATTTGCCGAAAATGCAATAAAATAGGTCACATAGCTAAAAATTGTTTTTCTAAAGCTGAAGATGGTTGTCTAACAAGGGTGTATTATGTAATTTAGATGACATACCTGCTACAGCAAAAACGTGGGAAGAAATGATACTGAAGTTAACTGAAGCATTTAAAACATTACTCTCGGCGAATTTAACCCCGAAATTACTTAAATATGAGTTTGGAAAGAAAAAAGTGGAGTATCTCGGATTTATTATAAATAAAAACAAAATTTAGCCCAGATAAAGAAAAGTAGAAGTTGTATCTATGTTTCCCCAACCTAAAATTATACACGATGTTCGAAGATTTTTTGGTTAAACAAGTTTCTTTAGGAGATTTATTCTAAACTATGCCATTAACGAAAAAGACGAAAGCTTACGAAAAAGAATGAAATTTTTAAATGGAAAAACAACCAAGAAGAGACGTTTGAAACCTTTAAAAGTGAGTTAACGAATCATAAAATTTCGGCTCGTTATAATCCTGAAGCAAGGACCACACCAATGCATGTGCAGATATTATAACTGGTAGTATGTTGCTTCAGCTTGGAAACGATAACAAATGGCATTTAGATTACTGAGTGAGTAAGAAGACTATTGAGATAGAAAATAAATATCATTCGTGTAAGCAGGAGTTAATGGCAATTGTATGAGCACTAGAGCGACTTAGACAAATTTGTTAGGCATCAATTTTACGGTAGTAACTGACTGTCAAGCTTTAATTTATATAAATACTAAGAAATCAAGTAACCCTCAAGTTGCACGCTGGGGTCTCCTCTTTTAAGAATTTGATTTCAAAGTTCTTCATAGGTTGGATGTTAAAATTTCTCATATCTATGCGTTCAGTAGGACTCCAGTTTCAAACTCTTCAGATACGCCAGGTTCCTCAAAAGAAAAAAAAGGAAGTTCGTCTGAAATTGAGTGTCGTGTCGAAGATCAAGTACTTATGATACAACATGCAGATGATAGCTGGAAGGAATTAATTATAATCTTCCAGAAAGATATAGAAAACAGGACCAAAGAAGATAAACAAAAGAATTAATTTTTGAAAGGAAACAGACAGTTTCGTGTTACTAATGAAGGTGAAAACGGAAATACTTTTATTCGTCATACTAAAAGTCATGGTAAAAAGCATGGTTGTAAGGTTTTAGGACCTTATGAGACACTTTGCTGTAGACAACATTGTGTCTAAAATCAAGAAGTTGTATTGATTTCCTGCTATGTAGAGATACGTTCGTCTCCATTTATCGATGTGCATCGAATGTTTGGTCTGTAAAGTTCCAAGTTAGAAGAAACAATTTCTTCTCCATCCTATTCGGCCAGGAAAAAGTCCATTTGCAACAGTACATCTTGATTATTTAGTCTCCTTTGTAACCATTTACAAAAGAAATAAAAAGTTACTTGTCATTATTGATAACACGATAAGTTTTGTACGTCTCTATTCTGTGAAAAACACTGCCTTAATGAATAATTTCGTTGAAGATTTTGGATTACCGTACCGCTTCATATCAGATAGAGATTCCTGTTTCACTTCACATGATTTTCAGAGATTTTGCAATGAAAATGGTACCTTGAACACATTAAATTCTACATCCCATCCTAAAGCAAATGTAATGGTTGAGAGAACAAATGGAACGATATTGTGCAACATTGATCGAAAAAACAGATCAAAAGCATTGGGACAGCATTTTTAAGGCAGTAGAAAGAAATTTGAGCAACATCGTGAACAAAACTCTTGGAAAAAGACCTTTTGAAATCTTTCATTTATATATACCAAGATGTAAGGATGGAATTATGAAGCTGTTCGCTGAGGAAGAGGGTGAAATATGGAATGATTCACAAAGGAAGAGAATAAATCGAAAAAGAGCAAGCGAAAATTAAAGCATAGGATGACAAAAAGAAATCTGGTACACTTTCGTTAGACAAGGGCGAAATATTTGTAGTTAGAAGACACCAAGGACGGCAGGAGAGTTAAAAAAAAATTCTACCACGGTATCGAAGACCTATAGTTATCACAGAAATACTTTCTAGTGATGCATATAGAATCTCTCAATTGGAACCTATTGATGGCCGCCTGTATGCCACAACGGCTCATGCCAATCAACTAAAAGCTTGGAGAAGCAGGAATGATCATTTTAGTGAAGATTCTGATAAAGAACCCAAAAAGCAAAGGCCCAATAAAGCTGTGCATAGACCACTGTGTTATGATTTCATAAATTGTTAGAATCTTATCTTATCAATATTTCATTAATCTAGTTAATTTTATTGCAATGCATTTTAAGTTTAGTTCCATTGAGGTCAATTGAAATGTCAGGATGATCGAACGAAAGCGCATATATACTGTAAATTTTGTATGTCAACAGCGGTCATTGTAATTTGGCTTGTAATATAAAAATTTGTCGAACGTCGATAAATTAATTGCAAGCCNATATATATATATATATATATATATATATATATATATGAATTTTATATTTGTTGGCTTGTAATGAATTTATCGACGTTCTACAACTTTTTATATTACATGCCGAATTACAATAATTACAAATATACAGTGCAGTGGCTACTGATTAAGTTATATCGACAGAGGTATTAAATTTACTAAATTTCAGCTATTAATGGTAAACATTAATGTAATAAATTCTCATAAATTAAACGCTTAAATCGAAATATTTAGTTATTGATAATTGCAGGTTATTATCAACAGTCATATTGACCGTGACATACATATTTATTAGAAATGTATCAAATTCAAACTATTTAAATAACACTAATGATATTCCCGATGATATTCGATGCTTGTGAGTGACTTTCAACGAAACTCATTATCACCTCAAACTCCCCAAAATATAATAATATGCTCCGTGGGACGTTACATAGTTTTCATTTGCGGCGATCGAAGTTATCCATTGCATTATTTCGTGCATACAGACAGTCAGGATGCCACAATAGCACATCAATCATTGGTTGATAGTTGGCGTAATTAGATAGGCACCCTTGAAAAGAGGGTCCTATTCAATCCACTCGGAGTGTAATTGTCTCTGTTGATATTAGGTATTAGTACTATTGTTCGCCATTGGCAGCTTTGTTTGTTGCAGTTACATGTCTTTCAATCATATCAGATTCTGTCGATGTACGTGTGAAACTGCTTTGGCGAAATATGCAATATAATTCTTAGGGAATTAAAATTCGAACGTGCGAGAATGAAGTTCCTTGGAAAGAAATTCTGCTGTTTTGCGATTTGTCGGGTATAATAGGAATTTTTTTTTACTGTTCATAATTTTTTTTTCCTTTCAAATTGAAAGAAAGAGCGTTTAAAGGCATTCCAAGTTACCAACGCCATTCTTTTGTTCGGTAAAAAAATAATAATTTAATGCTACGACTGGTTTTAATTCACTGTTTCTCAAAACGGGACTAATTGCGATTTTGTATTTTCCTTGTATTTGATGTTTTAACACTGTTTTGAAAGTTAACCTAACAGCAGTACATTTTTTTGGAATCATTCAAAGTTGTGGATTTGTTGCAACTTTAACTGAGTTTCTGCGATTTGTAAGAAAATTTTAAAACATACATTGTGAAGCCTAAGAGACACACTCAGATTGCGTTAGAGCTAAAACAGCAATGTTACACAAAATTACCCTAACTTGTGCAACGAAGAAAATAAATAAATAAAGTAGAAGAAAATTGGATCATCGGTGAGATTTTCCTACATACTTTTGCTTGGATTTCAGCAAAAATTCACGTTATCAATGATACTCTGTTATTTAAATTACATTATATCAGCATGTATGCATCAGCAGCAGCCAACAACATCACATACTTTTAGAATGAAGGGTTGGGTTTCGTTATAGCAACATGGAGAACAGCAAAATCTGTAGGCCGTGCTGCTGGACCCTACACTATCAACTAAAACTGGAGAACTAAAAAATTATTTTAACTATAACACAAAAATGTTTAATCCGAAGTTAAAGCAAACCTAATCATAATTCCATTTAGGTCCACATACACGTAAACTTGGATAGAATTAGGCCTACATACATATCTACACACACACACACACACACACACACACATATATATATATATATATATATATATTGTTTTTTGCGATATCGAAACATATAAAGATAAAGAATAATTTTTATCTTAGGATAATAATTCTTTAATCAGAAATATCACATTAGTTTATACCAATAGATGTGTCTTGATAACGACTATTGGGTTTCCCATTTTTAGCTTCTCTTTATATTACACACATGTTTTCTTACACACACATTTTCTTACTCTTTATATTGCACACACATTTTATATTACACATACACACACATTTTCTAATGCGGCAAAAACTTATATTCACAACAATGACTTACTGTTGCATTTAATTGAGAACTATCAAAATTTTTTATTTTTTATTATCCTATCAAACAATGTGGTTATTCATTTTTTTTTCTTCTTCTTCTTTGGAATAAGAGTTTCATTCCCCCCCAGCAAGAAGTCTTTCATACCTGGGAAAAGTGGCCATCTCATTTCCAGTGACAGGGGGAGAAATTTGACGAGGTCTACATAGCTGGACCCCGGGGGAGCTTCAAGTAGAGGTCAGCGCGTGTCAATCACGTGACTAAACAGGTCACACATCTTTTTCCGGAACATCCATCTCTTTTTCGATCCTCCCCCCCTCTTCCAAAGTCTCATCCAGAAGTTCTTTTCGAGGCGATCTTGACAACGATATGCCTTCTTATATGAGTAGGTCTGTTGTTCGCTAAAATAAAAACTTGACGAATCATGTTTTTTTTTTCTTTTTTTTCTTCTTTAGGGAGTGGAGTTGATGCCTATTAAGAGACCAAAATGCCTACACACTGCTCTTAGTAAATGAGTTATAAGGGAATGAAATTTAATTGGAAAATATATTTTTTAGTTATTTCGAGCATTTTTATAATTTAACAGGTAATTAAATTTATTTTACGACTAATTAATAAAATTTTAACTTTAATAATTGGCTCAATAACGAGAAACTTTCCTTCAGTTTTCCATTATTTTTTTTTTTTTAATTAAATTTTTTCTAGCATCTTTTTGCAAAATCTTTTATACTTAATAATGTCGTTCTTGTAATCTTTCTGCTAATTTTCTACAAAATTCCTTAACGGTAATTAAAATATCTTTTTTTTATAACTTTCTTCAAAAATCTTTTTTTTATTTAATGAGGCTTTTTATATTCTCATATCTTTCTTCAAAAATATAACGTATTTCCAAAAAATACTTCTCGTATCCTCTTTCTACGATAAGAGAACAAAATATAAACAAAAATAATTTCTTGAAATAATTTTATGCTTTTATGTTTTTCAAGCATAGAGGAATTAAAATGATTTTAACATTTCATTTTTGAATCATTTTGAACACTTTATAACTGAAAATTTAATTTTATTTAATTTGAACATTTAATAAAGAACACTTTTATTTAAAAATGAACCCCATTGATATTAATCATTATTTTAACTTGTAAACTTTTAACTCTTTCGTGTGTCTGTCCTCAAAAATCTTTTATATTTAATAAAATTTTGCTCGCTGCATATTCCGTTAATTTTTTTTATTTAAACATAATGATTCTTGTACCTTTCTATCAAATTCTTATACATTACTGAAATTTTTTATTCCAAGTTATAATTAATCTTTTATATTTAATGAAGTCTTTGTGTATCTTTCTTCAAGAATCTGCTACATTTAATAAAATTTATATTGTATCTTTTTTTTCTTCTTTTTCTAAAACCGTTTATCTTCGTTAAAAATTGAAACGAAAAATGTGTCTCAAAACGGAACTAAATATATGCAAAATTATTTTTATATTAGCATTCTATGTTTAAAAGTAAGCATTATATTCCAAATTCATTGTAAATTTCTAGGAATTTTTCAATTTATTCCTTGTTAATATTTATGTTTTAATCCTCAAATTTTTTTGCTAAACTAGAGCCTAAGTTAAACAAAGAAGTTTCAAAAGAAATCCGCTACAACGCCCTAATCTCATAAGTCATCCAACTTCTTGATGAATATCATGGTTTATCAGGATCCACATCGGAAAAATGCCAGCAATAAAGACAAGATCTAAAACTGACTAGTACAAATAATAGACCTCGTTTCAAGTTAAATCTCAATTCCTAGTCGCAAACCTTTATTGGATCACCAATAACATACTATTCTATTCTTTAAGGTCATAGTCTTGCGCATGAAATTTCTAAAACCTTCAAAAAGAATGAAATTGCTATGTAGCACAGACTTGATTGAGGGATTCTGACAGCTTCTTATAGCTTGATGTGATAAGTATTATCACATCAGATTGCTTTTGATTAAGGATACTCCCTACTTTTATATATATTACGATGAAAAATTGGCGTTTGTTGTAATTGTCAGAAGTAAAAAAAAAATTAAAGAGATTAGGTTTTTAGAAAAATAATGCGTCGATTTGTATTGTGTGGCAGGTGTTAATAAAGATGTGAACAAAGTGTTTATATGTCAGTGATTCAACATATATCATGTAATGCTTCATTATTATTCTTATGTCTGAATCCAGTAACATTTGGCAGCTTTTTAATCTTGCCTTGTTAAATCTTAATCACTAAAAATTTTACTATAAATAACAAAATCCAATTATATGAATTGCATTATGAATTTATTAAAATTACTTTAATCCTTGTTTAGAGGGGGGAGCATGATTTATGATAAAAAGTAATATTGATGATAAATGAAAGATTTAGGGTCATTCAACTCCAAACTTACAATCAGATTCCTCAGCAACTTACACTGTTAGAAATTTTGTACCATTTTAAACCATTATACTGTTCAAATTTAGTTCAATTTTATTGTGGTGCTAAATTGAACCATCTTATTGCACTTCTTAAACCAATGTTATTAATCGGTAACATGATTCAATTTAAAAGGAACCATGGTACAATTAGTCATATTGTTGATGTTGCAACAAATTTACCCACGTGATGCTTCAAAGTACAGATATTATGATTCATTGTTGAAATTATTTTCGGAGAATCAACACAAAGGAAAAAATTACGGTCGAAACTACCAGGATATGGTAAAATTTATCATTTTTCTGGTTCTGTGAAAACACTAAATGGCTCGATAATTTTTATCGAAGCGCTTTGGTAATGGTTTTAGTAAAATTAACAATAAAATATGATTTTTCAATAAGTGATAAAAATTGGTAATTTAATCATGATACTATGGATCACGCCATGGAAACAATTTATTCCATTAAATGTACTTAAAATTTTGTAAATTTTATTATTGTTTTGTAATATGAACTGCAATTTTGAAAGCCAGTACTTCCGCTAAACTGTTACAAAATTACCTAACGAATTGTTTAAATACCGTATATCTTGGTTTTACTAACAAAAATGTGTATTTTTTTTGCAGAAATATCATTACTATACAGTATGATAATTTTACTAAAACTTTCTTAGAAACCATCTCTAATCATCTATTACCTCTCTAAATTTAAGGGAATTCAGTAACTAGATTTACTAGCGTTTACCGAAACTTTGCTAGCTAGAGGTTATAAATTAAATTGAGAACGGAAATTGTAAAAAGAAAATTAAATAATTTAATAAATGGATTTTAAAACATATTAATAAATAAATTTTTTCAATTTTCAGTTAGTTTTCAAAATGCTATAAGTACTGTACTAAAATTGTTTTTTTTTTTTAAATTTATTTTTCGAAAAAACATTTTCGAAGATTTCATAATTTAATTATTAAATCCTTAACAACGCTGTTGTTCATATTGTTCACAACCCGTTTTTTTAAAAGAAATTTAGCTTAACGTAAAGTTCTATAGTTCATTTTGCAAGTATATAAATATATATTTTCTCGCATTAATTTTAATCGGTGAAAAATTAAGAAAAATATTCGTTAAATTTTAAAATTCTTTAAAGGGCTTTTGCAAGAAAATTCCGAAAGGGCAGCGGCCATTCCCCAATTACTAACTTTATATTTTCAAATGAAGTTAAATAAAATGTAAAAATCATTTATGGAAAAAATTGATGAAATACTTTTTAAATTGGAGATATAGTACAGTTGTTCTATTTACCAAATATTATATATTCTGCAAATAATTCAATTTTGTCTACTGTAATTGATTTTATTTAAATGTTTTTAAAAATTCATTAAAATTAAACAATTTAGTTAATGATATCTTATTATCAATATGAGTATTTTTGAATTTTATATAAACATTAAAATGCATATTACTTCAAAATTTTTAATACGACAATACTTTAATTTAAATGTAAAATTCTAGTCCTTAAAACTTGTCTTTATAGATTACATAAATACTAAAACATCAACATTTCGCTCTTGAACTTTCGATTAAAGTAAAATTTGATAACTCCATTTATAAGCGGATGAAAAAAGGAAAATCGAAATTTAATACCCAACAATCTTATGAAAACCGTTTAATCGAAGCAATAAAAATTGAGGCTACATCACTTTCGCCCGACATTCTAATCTATTAATATATGATAATGAATTGTTGAAATATGCTTGGCTGTTTTTATCGCTATCTTGAAAAGGTCATTAAAGATTGCTCTTTTCAATAAAGAATTAATACCTCAGTAATGAATAATTCAGTGGTCCAACCTCCCATTCATAAACTCTTTAGGTTTATTTTACGTTCACTTTCAAATTCATTCATATAATTTTTTTTATTTTTTATTCTCGTATTTAGAGTATTTTTTTACACTTCAGTTGTGAACTGTTAAATATGGAAGTTATAAAAAAAAGTTATTAGTTTCTCGAGGTAGTGTAATTCATTGGTATTTCTTTGATTTTTTTTTACTCATCAGATTCCGTTTCGCAATAAATTGTGTCTGTAGTGTGACTGAAATAAGATTTTTCATTTACTTTTCAGCTGTTCAAAGTCTGATTGAAATAAGATTTTTTATTGATTTTTCATCTGTTCAAAGTCTGATTGAAATAAGATTTTTTATTTATTTTTCAGCTGTTCAAAGTCTGATTGGAATAAGATTTTTTATTTATTTTTCAGCTGTTCAAAGTCTGATTGAAATAAGATTTTTTATTTATTTTTCAGCTGTTCAAAGTCTGATTGGAATAAGATTTTTTATTTATTTTTCAGCTGTTCAAAGTCTGATTGAAATAAGATTTTTATTTATTTTTCAGCTGTTCAAAGTCTGATTGAAATAAGATTTTTTTATTTATTTTTCATCTGTTCAAAGTCTGATTGAAATAAGATTTTTTTTTATTTTTCAGCTGTTCAAAAACCTTACATTTAAATTTGCAATTGTTAAAATTAAAAAGTATAATTTTTTTAAGAAAAAAAAGCTTTTATAGGATAAATAAATAACTGAAATTAAGCATATTTTTAACCTTTGCTATTTATGCATATTAAAATACTGAGATTTCCTTGTATTTTCAATTTCATAGTAAAAATGACATTAACTAGTTGCATAACACTGAGAAAAAAAAAGTGGGATCAAAACTGCCAGTACATGGTAAAATTTTCCGTGTTTCTGGTGACACTATGGAAACAACAAAATGCTAGGTAGTTTTATGCAACAATAAAATATAGTTATAGTTTTATAACAATATAGTTATATAACAATATAAATATATGGTTATCGAATTATATTGCTATATAACTATTGTTATATAACAGGTATAGTTATAAAACAATGAAATATATAGTTTGTCTACGGTAAGAAATCCCTTGGTTTAAAATATCAAAACCAGTTTGATTGAATCTGTTTGTTAGATTTCTAAATTAAGTAAGAATAAACTAGAATATTCAAATGTCCTACATGTTCTACAATTTATTTGCTTAAAATCATATTAAATTAAACTTTTCTGGAAATAAACTGTGAAACTTGCATCGATTTGCAGAAAATTCAATAGAAGAAATTGTATACTTGTTTTAGACGATTAAAACACTATTAAAACTCTGCAGATTTGATACGCCATCAAAATCTGAGGAATTACTAATAAGGAATTAGGAAATAAAATATCAAAATTAGTTTGATAGAATTTTCTAAAATTAAGGTTTTAGTCTGGTTGTTAGATTTCTGAATTTGGTATGAATAAACAAAAAGGTTCGAAAGAGTGAAATGGCTTATATTCCCTACAAATTACTTATCTAGATTTTTCTTAAAGGAAACTTTTCATGAAATAAATTGCGAAACTTCAATCTATTTACATGAAATTCAATAAAGGAAATTTTATGTAATTCAGATGCTTAAAATCTGATGAAAACTTCGCAGTTCTTCAAAGTTATAGAAATTTGAGGAATCTCTAAAAAGGAAGCAGGACTTAAAAAATCAAACCCAGTTTTGTTGTATCTTGTAATCAAGCATTTTTTCAGGTTGACAGATTTCTATATTTAGTGTATATAAACTAAAAGGTTCAAAAAAGACAAATGACCTACATGTCCTACATTTTATTTGTTTAGAAATTTTTTAAATGAAACTTTTTTTGAAATAAACTGTGAAACTTGCATCTATTTGCATGAAATTTAATGTAAGACATTTTCTATGTAATTTACACGCTTAAAATCTCATTTAAATTTGACAGATTTAAAACGTTGTCAAAATCTGAGGAATAACTAATAAGGATTTATTTCGGATTTATAAAGTCAAAACTAATTTGATTGAATTTTCCTGAATTAAAGATTTTTCTCGTTAATAGATTTCTAAATTTAATAAGAATAAATAGAAGGTTTAAAAGAATCGACTGCATCTCTTATATAATCCTCAAATTTATTTGTTTTGACTAATCTCAAATGAAACTTATTTCTCGGCAAAATAAACTGTGGAACTTATTATTTGTATTATCTGATATCTATTTATGTCAAATTTTACAAAAGACTTTTTCTGTTTCTTTCAGAGACGTAAAACACTGAGGCGTAATTTTTACCACGTTTTAATAATACAAGGCGGATATTACTTCCGTCACGTAATTATAGCGTTCGTAAACAAAATACTAGGTTGAAAATATGACACTATGAGTGAAAGGATCGGTTTAAAAAGTCTCTACGGAATCGTGATTTTTATAACAGGTTAACTCGTTTTGAAATAGTGTGTAATTATTTTTTTATTCTTTTAAGAAGATTTTTTTTTCTTCGTAAAGTTTTTCAAAATGAACTTGAAACTTTTCCCAGTTTTGTTTGGGGCGGGCCACATAACGCAGGTGCTTACTCAATTTCGAATACACCCTTGTCTTTTTATGTTTTTAGTGTTTCTAACGCCTACGTGAGAGGTTTAAGGTTTTTACGTTGTTGTTAAGACTTTAAAAACGAACATAAGGAAGATTTTTTTAACATAATTGCTTTGGTTAACGGAATACACTGTGCTTAAACATCTTGTTTGATTGTTATAACGAACTTACATTTTTAAAACTTAAATAATTAATTCACATTAAATTTCATTCATTATTATCAATCTTAATTTTTTTTTGTCGTAAGAATCTTAATATTTAAATTTTTTGTTCCTCACTGAAAAAATTTAGGGCATCATCGCTTTGAATTATTCCATGAAAAGTATGCAAAATTAGTTTCATTAAAAACATTCTAAAATAGCGTAAAATTCTAGTAAAAATATTATACTGTATAGTGATGACATTTCTAAAATTAATAAAAGAAAAGAAAAACATAATTCTAGTATTAAAATCAAAGCAAACGGTAAATAAACCATTTCTTTGGTAATTTTTATTTCTTTTATATTGAAACGGTCAACCGGAAATTCTGGTTTTCAAAATTATAATTCTTATTACCACACATTTAGTTAAACGTATAAAACTGAAATGTCAATTTAACTGAATAAAGGATTTTTTGCCATGCTCTAGGATATCATGACAAACTAGCACAATTTTATCACATTTACATATTCTTATTATATATTATCAAACCACATTTTATTGTTTTTCTGATAGTTTTGATCATACTATTTTCTTTTTTTTTCAGTGTAGATTTGTGAAAAACAAGTAATAACTTCTAAACTTTCAATTTATAAAACGCAATTTTAAATTAGATTTGTCTAGAATAAATAAAGAAAACGGAAAAATTATTTTTAAATGTGTAAATATGTTAAATTTAATTTTGTTGAAAGGAATTTATGATTCGTTTTGTCAAATATTGGGTGTATATTATTATATTTCTCATTTAAATGATGATTTATGTTTAAAAAAATCTCTTGATGTTATCCAAATGGGAAAAAAATATGGCTGTTTCCGTATTTTAAGTTACTTAATTAGTTAAACTTAAGTTACTTCCGTATTTAAGTTACTTCCGTATTTTAAGTTACTTCCGTAATTAATTTTAAACTTTTCAGCACCAAAAAAAAAAACTGGTTCTAACAAAAATATTCAATAGATTATGGACTATAGTGGGTATCAGGGAATATTCAGGGCAATTTTTTATAAAAGGGTAAAAAACGTAATTTCAATAATTATGTTATTCTTCTCATCTTGAAATGTATTAATCTTCAAGAATAAATTTAATTAAAAACATCACAGTTATCCTAGTTATCCTAATAGAAAACATTGTTTTTTGTTTGGAAACTGTAAAATTTAATTTTAAAAATTATAAATAAATATCTGGTGTTGAAAATATAAAAAAGCTTTTTCCCTATTCTTCATTATTAGGAAAAAACCTGGCCTAACAAATTGGAAAAAATTGCTTTATAAACAAGTTCTAGAAAAGTGTAAATTTAAGTATTATACAAGTAGTAAGCTTTTTAAGTACTAACATAAAATGAATATTTTAAATTTAAAATAAACGTAATATTTTTCAAAAAAAGAGCCTATTTTTTATTTTTGAACATTTTGGTGTCTTCAACTAATTTAAACATACATTGCGTTTTTACAATTGATTGAAAAATTGATTTTCAAGTAAACATGTACAATACAAATCTACATGTACAATACAAATCTACATTCAAAAACTGTTTAGGTACGAACTTTTGGAAATAGGATGAAGATTCATCTTGTCAAAATATGTAGATATTAAGAAAATTAGAAATTAAAGTAAGAAATGGAAATTAACAAAGAAGTTAAAAAAAATACGAATTTAGAAAATAAAGTGAAAATTTGAGAGAAAAGAAAATTGAAAATTAAAATTATTTAAAATTTTTCCTTTTCCTTCAAATTTTAATCGTGTTATGGCATTGATAAATCGCATTTTAATTTAACAGCAAATATTTTTCCTTCTTAAATAATGTCAAAATTAAAATTCAACCAAAATTATCAGTTTATTTTCAAAATAACACGAGTACCAATGTGGATTTATTTATTTATTCGCTTGTTTATCGAATATCTATTTGCTTGCAAAATTTTATCTCGTAAGAAATAAGAAAAAAATATTTCACTATTACTAACCAGAAAATGAAATTTTAATCACCTTATTTCTGCTTAAAAAAATACACTTCGTAAAATCAAATTGAAAAACTTCAATCAAATAATTATTAGTTTCATAAGAGGGAAAAATAGTATTGTACCTTCCCACTTAGTTTAAACTATTGTATGTTATGTAACAGATTAAACTTAAAATTATAATCGAATTTTTATCGAGTATTTATTTTCTTGCAAAATTTTATCTCGTAGCAAGTAAGAAAAATATATTTCACTATTACTAACCAGAAAATGAAATATTAATCACCTTATTTCTGTTTTAAAAACAATACATTTCGTAAAATCAAATTGAAAAACTTCAACCAAATTATTATAAGTTTCATTGGAGGGAAAAATAGTATTATACCTTCCCATTTAGTTGAAACTATTGTTTGATATGTAACAGATTAAACTTAAAATTATAATCGAATTTTCATAGAATATCTATTTGTTTGTAAAACTTTATCTCGTAACAAATAAGAAAAAAAAATTCACTGTTACTAACCAGAAAATGAAATTTTAATCACCTTATTTCTGTTAAAAAAATACACTTCGTAAAATCAAATTGAAAAATTTCAGCCAAATTATTATTAGTTTCATTGGAGGGAAAAATAGTATTGTATCTTCCCATTTAGTTTAAACTATTGTTTGATATGTAACAGATTAAGCTTAAAATTATAATCGAATTTTTATCGAATATTTATTTGCTTGCAAAATTTTATCTCGTTGCAAATAAGAAATGAATATTTCACTGTTACTAACCAGAAAATGAAATTTTAATCACCTTATTTCTGTTAAAAAAAAATACACTTCGTAAAATCAAATTGAAAAACTCCAACCAAATTATTATTAGTTTCATTGGAGGGAAAAATAGTATTGTACCTTCCCATTTAGTTTAAACTATTGTTTGATATGTAACAGATTAAGCTTAAGATTATAATCGAATTTTTATCGAATATTTATTTGCTTGCAAAAAATTATATCTCGTAGCAAATTAGAAAAAAATATTTCACTATTACTAACCAGAAAATGAAATTTTAATCACCCTATTTCTGTTAAAAAAAAAAAAAAATACACTTCGCAAAATCAAATTGAAAAACTTCAACCAAATTATTATTAGTTTCATTGGAGGGAAAAATAGTATTGTACCTTCCCATTTAGTTTAAACTATTGTTTGATACGTAACAGATTAAACTTAAACTTATAATCGAATTTTTATCGAATATCTATTTACTTGCAAAATTTTATCTCGTTGCAAATAAGAAATAAATATTTCACTGTTACTAACCAGAAAATGAAATTTTAATCACCTTATTTCTGTTAAAAAATATACACTTCGTAAAATCAAATTGAAAAACTTCAACTAAATTATTAGTTTCATTGGAGGGAAAAATAGTATTGTACCTTCCCATTTAGTTTAAACTATTGTTTGATAAGTAACAGATTAAACTTAAAATGAGCCCTGAAACGGAATAGAAATTCCCCATCTTGCTTCATCATTTCTCAATTTAGAAATAAAAACTCTAATTCAATGTCCGAGGTAGCAGATTCAGAAAGGAAAAATCATTTCAACTAATAACGAATCAAAAGGAAGTGTTACGTGAAAAGTAGGGGAAAAGGACGAATTCCTCTCCTATTATTGAAGGAAAAGAAAAGGGATAAAAATTCTTCTTGTCTGAAGGAAATCCCTTTCCTCTACTCAATTAGCTTCCAGCCTTAGAAAGATTAGCATAAAAATGCTAATGCCATGGAAATTTCGTACTCCTTGACACTACTTCGGGGTTGAAGAGCATTCGGTTGCTTTTTTTTATTCTTCCTTTCTTTTTCGAAAGATTCTATTTTTCATTCATTCTTTTAGACGAAAAAGAGAATATCTATTTATTTATATGCTATCTGGACGAACTCTATGCTCTAATAAGCATTGTTCTGTCTGATGCACACGTAATCTGTTTCTAGTGTATTTGTGTTGCATTATACACTTTCCTTTATATTACTGTTGGATAATAACTAGGAATTTAGTAAAATCGGTATTTTATTAGCTTCTAAATGCTCTGAGGAATGTTGCTATCATGCGCATCAAGGAAAATAAATTATAGTGTACGTTAGTACAAATATTATATGATGTTGTATACATTTATGTAAACAAATTATTTGAAAAAAAAACAACTAAGTACGTTCTGCATTCAAATTAAATATTAAAAACAATAATTATTCGCGCTCATACAATCAAAGAACTCAGAGGAACAGCTGTAGCATTACTAGAATCAAATTACACCAAAGTAACATTTGTCATATTTATTATAAATATGACAATATTTATTATATATAAAAATTATTCAAAAAGAAACAGTTGTCATATTGCATTTTATAATCAAATTATTCAAAAGGATTAGTTAATATTTGCGTTGATATAATCTAATTAATCAATAGAAACACTTGTTCATATGCAGTTAAGAAGCAAATTATTCCAAAAGAAATAGTTGGTATTTATATTCATATAATCAAATTACTCGAAAGAAATAGGTTCCATATGCATTATATTATCGAATTACTCAAAAGAAATAGGTTCCATATGCATTATATAATCAAATTATTCAAAAAGAAATAGTTGACATTCTCATTCATGTAATCACATTACTAAACAATATATTTATTGTCAGATGAATTTTATAATCAAATTATTCAAAAAGTAAATAGTTGGTATTTTTATTCATATAATCAAATTACTCAAAAGAAACAGGTTCCAAATGCATTATATAATTAAACTATTCAAAAAAAAATAGTTGTCATTCGCATTCGTGTAATCAAATTACTCAACAAAAAATATCAGATGAATTTTATAATCAAATTATTCAAAAGGAAATAGTTGGTATTTATATTCATATAATCAAATTACTCAAAGGAAATAGGCTTCATATGCATTATATAATCAAACTATTCACAAAGGAATAGTTCGCATTTGCATTCATATAATCAAATTACTCAAAAGAAATAGTTGTCACGTGAAATTAATTTATAATCAAATTATTTAAAAAGAAATAGTTAGCATTTGCATTCATATAATGAAATTACTCAATCAAAAGAAATAATTGTCATATGCATTTATACAATTAAATTGTCAGGAAAAAAATAATCATTGTATAATATCGTATATTAAGTTAATTAGAAGATTCACCCAATCAAACATCTCTAAAGAATATAGTCACCATTTGCATTCCTTTAATAAAAATTCTTTTAGACAAAATTTTCATCAAAGCAAAGTAATTCTCACATATAATCAACCAAAGATAGTTTGCTCAAAACATGAACAGTTTGTATAAATTCATGCAATTAAATTGACTAAATGAAACAGTCATTGATTACATGCGATAAAATCAGTAAATTTTTGCAATAATTATACACTTCTCAAACAAAAAACCTTTCATACATTCATACAATTTAATAGCTCAGAGGAATAGAATTGTCGTATGTATTTTAGTAATCGAATTAGTCTGCAAAAAATAACTAGCGCATATATTCGTTCAATCTAATATCTCAAAAAATTGCAGCAATACTATACATTAGTAGAGTTTAATTACTAAAAGAGAAATATTATTAGCATAAATTCATTTAATTAACCGTCTCAAAAGAATTTAGTGATTTTATGCATTAATACGATCAATACTAAACATCGATAATTTACATTCATGTGAATTAACTGTTAAGAGAAACAAAGTCATCGTATACGTTCATAAAAATAAACTGTTGAGAAAGAAGTGATCACATACATTAAACGAATGAACTGTTGAGAAAAATAAAGTAATCGTATACGTTCATAAAAATAAACTGTTGAGGAAGAAGTGATCACATACATTCAAACGAATAAACTGTTAAGAAAAATAAAGTAATCGTTTACGTTCATAAAAATAAACTGTTGAGGAAGAAGTGATCACATACATTCAAACGAATAAACTGTTGAGAAGAATTAAAGTCATTGTAAACATTTATATTAATAAACTGTTGAGCTCAATCAATGCTAGAATAATATTTTTTTTAAATAAATTTCTTCTTCTCTTTTTTTCCTTATTCTGTAATTTTTTCCATGTTTTCTCTACATTCTGAACTTATTTTATGAGTTCTATATACTTACAGCTTATGCGCATTAAATAAAACTTATTGATTTTCTTAATTTTCTTCGTTTTTCTCTTTTTCTTTTTTGTCCTTTTTGTGTTTATTTATTGTGCTATATCCATCTGAGCCGCGATGGCTCAGGGGATAGAGCGTTCGCTTTCCAGTGATGCGAACAGGGTTCGAATCCCAATCGATACAAATTCCACATCCAGCTTGCATCGATCGCAGCGCTGACGTAAAATATCCTCAGTGGTAGACGGATCATGGTTTAGAGTCCCCTTGCCGTTAGGCTAACCATGGGGGGTTCTCGTAATCTTCCTCTCCATGTAACACAAAAGCGGGTTAACTCCATCAAAAAGTTCTCCACGAATTCAAATTTCTCCCAATACTCGATCCAGGAGCTCCCTTGTCTTCTGGATTGGGTTCAAAATTACAAGGCTACGGAGTTGAACATTAGTAGTCGTAAACCCATAAAATTGGGTCGGCTGCTCAACGACGGTAATTAAATAAAATAAAATATATCTATCTATCTATATATGTATGTATGAAATTACATTTCATCAAATTTTGAGTAGCTGTGTTATTTTTAATTTTTAAATGGATTGCGTGAAAGAAAGGAGCTATTTATAAATTATGCAGCTTGTGTCACTTAGAATAATAAATTATTTTCCTTTAAGTTAGTTAAATAAAACTACATGTTCCTTCAACCAGTGGCAAAAATATAGTAAAGCTTAATCAATTTCACAGAAGGTTACAAAGATGATTAAAGCACCAAAAATAGAACCGCTTAAACTTCCTCTTGAACCTTCAAATATTCAACATGAACCAACAAAAAATTATCAAAGTTTTCAAAATCGAAGTCGCGAAGGCCGTCCGAAGTTAAACTCATAGGAGAACTCGCGGAAGAGAAAGGTGATGGTTCTCGTCGTCGTAATAACCGGTTTCTTTTCCTGGCTATATCGTCCAAGGGCGACATGAAAAACTACTGCATCACTCCCCACCGATATAAAGGTTGCAGTCGGCCCTATCGGTGGGCCATGTCTGTGCTTGGAATATGAAATAAACGGATATATTGCTACAGGAAAAAATACGCATTAATCATTAATCATTACCAAACTCTTGTGCATCTTGATATAAATTATGTTGTAAATTGTTTAGAGGCATTAAGGGTGAATTAAAGGTGCTTGTAATTGTTTCTTGTATCGATATCGAAGAAAATAATGTGTTATTTATTAAAGAATGGAATTAGATCATCTCCTAGAGATATTAAAAGTGTTTTTGTATTCGTTTGGCGTTGCTTAAAAGTGAAGTGCGATTTTATTTTCGATGCTATTTCGTTTCTAAGTTATAATTTTAGTATATTTGTTTTTAGAATAAATAAATTTTGTATGTATGGAATAATTTAATATGTTATCCGTAAAAGTAAAGATTACTTAAATAGTTATAATAGAAAAAAAGATTTCCGGGCAAAATTCCGACAAACTGGACTAAGATTTGGACGAAACCACGATTGCCAAAATCGCGAAAGATGGAATTGCGTACTGGACAAAATCCGAATGCCAAAATTAGGATATTGTCTCAGGATTAGAATTCGTTTTAAAATTGACATCAAATTAGTGAATGTCTAATGCAACGTGGAATTGACCACGAGGGAGTAATCTACCTAACCGGCTAGATTTTAGCTTATTTTCCTGGCAGATATTCCTCAAAAATATTTTTATCTTTTTTATGTATTCTTTAAAAATATTTTTTTAAAAAGAACGAACCAAAAATTAACTTTGCTGGAAGCACTAGGTGAGTGTTTACCTGACGATGATCTACATCTAAGGGTATATCCATTGTGAGCAAAGTGCTTTCCACCTTTATCATTACTCATAAACTATAATTCTACATTACTTTGAGGACATATAATCGTTTACATTTACTTACGAAATCGTCTTCTTCACAGTTAGAATGTCCCTGTATTTGTCTTCTGGTTTTGTAATGTCATGAATTTGTACAAACACTAGGAAACCTCGTGTTTAAATATATTTGTGCATCTCACATTATCGCAGAGAGCATTAAACACGGTGCTAATGTTTTCAAAAATATAAATATATGTTAGTCCCGATCTTATCAAATATATTAAGAATATTTAATATTTAACTCAGTAATTTAAATTCAAAAAGCATTCTTAAGTAGAATTTATGTAAAGTTTTATAATGTTATCAAGGTGAGGCAGAGATAATCTATGGATAGACGGCTGTAACTTACGTACAATGCACAGAGGGCACTGGCTTCAGGTGAACGAAAGGATACAGGACACAGCACCCATTCTTTTCGTCCCTGTCATTGAGATTATGGACACCAACTTGAGAAGGTGATTATTATGGTCAACATTGAACGGAGGGGATACTGGGTACTGAACTCTATTGTTGCATGGTGTTAATATGCATCAACGAAATACTATCGAGGCGTACAGTCTACCACTGGTTGCCCAAGTTCAACAGTAGATTTTGGCCAAAAGTGTCAGCGTAAAATGATCAATTATGGCTGATGAACATTATACTACACCTTGTTTGACAATATGATGAACGCAGACAGTAGCCAACATCTCAATCTTTTGCAGAATAGCATGCAATTGTCCTTATGCGGCAAGGTAACACCCTTACAGAATGGTTTACTAATACTCTACGGCAGTGTTTTCCAAACTTATGACTTTTGTGTACCCTTTCTAAATCTTTCGTAGCACTGTGTACCACTAATAAAAAAATGAATATATTTTTTATTATAAAAAAATTGCACAAAAGTTAAAAATCACAACTGGCTGTTGACATCACTAATTATTAACTGTTAACTCTTCAAAAAATAGCCAATAGAAAAATACGCAATCGTAAATTTTCATGGTGATCGTAAATTTTGTCATTAAATAAATTTTTTTGAAATTTTCGTTTCTTGTAAGATATTTTGCATAAGAACGCGTACCCCCTCTAAACTGTTTCCGTATCCCTGGGGGTACGCGTACCACACTTTGGAGACTCTGCTCTACGGGATCTTTCAGTTGAAATAGAGAGGGACGTTGTCTGATGCAGAAATAATGTGTAACTTTAGTGTCTATGATTTTTGTTGATAAATTATGTCTCAACTTGCGACAACATCTGTGTCACGCATTCCAATACGAGCGAAATAAATTAAATCAAACAAAATTAAGACTTTTCTTCTGAATCTTGCCCAAAACTCCTTCTAAAGTAGGCTTAAAAATATGAAAAAGTACTTAAAAGCAATTTATGTGAAAAAAATATTTCCTGTAAGTTTGTAATGCATGCTCAGAGACAATGAAAATTGTTAAACCCATCAGCGAAACGCGAGAAAACAAATTAAGGCTTTGATGCAGCTACATCACATACGATTTAAAGAATTCATTGTTAAAAGATTAAGCGAAACTGTGATGAAAAACAGTTTAAACTGAACTGAGTTACAAAAGAATGTTTAAATTACTTATACATGCTCTTGATTGAAGGTTTAATTTTGTTAACGGAATGAACTGAAAAAAAAACCGTTCAATTTGGGACAATTGTGACAAGTGTGATGCATCTTTATCTCAAAAGCTTAACCCTTTGACTGCGAATTTTAAAAATGATTTTTTTGTCCCGTTTATTATTCAAAAGGACAAAATAGGTAACAAATAAGGCAAATTTAGTATTTGGGATTTTTCTGACAAGCGGTTATCAATTTAGAGGCTGGGACATACATGTCCCGGCTGTACTTAATGGTGGGATACATATGTCCATTAGTAATTTTTAAACATTTGTTGGGACAAATGAGTCCCGTTAGTAGCCAAAGGGCTAATCGAAAATTTCCGATGTAGTCTAATCGAAGCAGGGGTGTCATCTCCTCCTCAGAGGACCAAAATTGTGATGGCATGTCTTCGGATCATCACCAGGGAGGTTTCCCAGACCGTCGCCAATAGCCCATTGTGCAGCTCTAGTGCGACGTAAATGAACTACAACTACAACAACTACAACCGATGTAGTCTAAAATTTCACATTTTTCGCTATCAGTGTCATCAACATTTTCATAGGAAATTACGGTTTTCTTTACAATAGTCATTATTTTTTATTTTTGCTTGTCTTACCATAACTTTCGAAAACCAACTTATTCCCCATAGTCGCCCATCTTTAAAAAACTCAAACATGCCACGGAAGCACTTCCTGATTTCAATAGCATTCTTTCCTTCTTTTCTTTTTTTTAAAAAAGGAGAAAAAGAAAAGAAAGAGGTAGTTTGATTCTCATAAATACGATGCAAGAAAAAAGTGAAATTTAACAACCATAAAATCTTTTCGAAAATCGTGCACTGTATTCTAAAACATCTCCTATCAATAACTTCACTATATCGCTACCATGCTCCAGGCGTACTAAGGATACATGTAACTTATTGTTTTTAATTCGATAGGGTGTTTTATATAATTTTCGAATTAAGAATAAAACCTCTAAAGTGGCTACATTTTAAATAACATACGATAAAAGCGTCTTTATGCTTGCCGAAAGATAAATGAAGTGCTTAGATAAATGCAGATGTTCGTGACGCTGAAAAGAATTTTCAAGGTTCTGAGCACTGAATATAAATTACTTATTTTATAGTCTTCTTTTGATTCCTGAATAGTTTCACATAAAACAAGTAGTTTTAAAAGTATTTTTCATAATTAAATCAAATAATTGAAGAATAAATAATAATAACCCAACATGAATATAATCAAATCGGATTGAGGTAAATGTGACAATTTTTGACAAATTTCTAAGAACAAATTTTAAAATTTTTTTTTATTGTATATTTGATTTTTGACAAAATTAATTAGAATTCTGAGTTAAGACATTTCGTTTGGATAATTGAAATTCCATAAAGGGAAAAACTAATATTTTTAAAACAGCTACATCCAAACTCGACAGGGGGAAAAAAAAGGGGCCACCAATATTTTATATTTCGATTTTGATAGCAAGCCTAAATACAAGGTATCTGGCTCATCATAGTTTATTTTACAAGTAAACCTAACAAAATAATTTTTAGAAAAAATCTTATGCATTTAATGAAATTGAATAGTTTAATTATAATTATATTGGTGAAAAATAGCACCTAATATTGTTAGTAATAGTACCTTGTATTGGTGAAAAATAGTACCTAAACAAAAACTTGAAGTATGTGACGTAAGATTTGTATAAGATGATTCAGCAGTGAGACAATTTATAAAATATCTCAAGAGGTGCACAATTCATGCATTCGTGACAATTTTTACAAAATTGTTTCAGGCTTTTTGATTTCCGTTGCCACAGCAAATTTCACTTTCTTATTCGATGTTATAACTGGACTTATACTTTTTTGTTTTTACTTGACTTTAGGATTTGATTTTCCACTTCATCATCCTTAAAATTACTTTTAAAAACAATATTCTGCACGCGTAGAATAGAATAATAGGCTCTAAGTCATTTTCATCCATGCTTTCCGTATCAATAAAAACTCCTGGTTCATAAGGATCCAGCTGACAAATATCTAGATCTTCATAAATTTGAATAAAAAATGTTTCCTACAAGACCAGTGTTTATCTTACCTTTATGCATGTCCGGAAATGTCCTCGTACGCCACTAGGGGCACTTTTCTATCATGACCGTCTCTTCGGGTGCTTGAAAATGAATCATAAAGGAAGCATGTCGTTTTCAACTACTACGTAAAGAAACCAACATGGTTTTCGGACAAGGATTCTTATGCATTTTTAATCCTGATGATGTGCCCTAATTATCCTAGAAGTTCACAACATTTGCGCAAACCCTTGTTATAAATATCGTTTTTAACATTAGAGAGACTAAAATACCTATATCGCCCAAAAGCAGTCAAAATGACTGCATTGTAAAAGAATAACTAATGTATAAAGAAATTTGTTTAAAATTAATTTTTAATATTTTTGATACTATTTTCACCTATATAACAAGTTATTAGTAAATATCAACAATAAAAATAATTATAAAAGTCACAAGATTCTAAGAAATTGTGTCATTATATATACATCATTGTTTTGCTAATTGAAATTAAAAAGCAGTCAAAATGACTTCCTTGGTCAATCTACTGTTCAACTTGTACATTTTGACAAAAATATGCAGAAAATGTCATTTAAAAAGTATTCGTTGTTTCGAGAGCAAAATTAATTTTAGATTTGAAATCACATCACCCGATTTAGGTGAGATCAAGCATTTACATTAATGCAAATAATAATAATAATAATAATTTGTTCCCCAGTGTCATCATTAGCACAAAACTTTTAAGGAGAAACTTTTTATTACGTCCAAAATCTGCTCAAATGGACAGTGCAGGTGGGATCACTGATGTAACGTTATCAGACCAGAGAAGTGAAGTTAATTTCTTTGAATGATACATGCATTGCTAGTTGCCTTGCAACTTAAAATTTTGCTGCATCTCGTTAGATTTTATATGGAGCAACTTCGTCTGCATAATGATGATTACGAGTGTGGTTAAAAATTTGACTGCCATAACTTGTAACAAAATTAAAGTTAATCCATTTGTTAATTCACTGAACTTAATTATTTATATAAGTTTTTGCTGAGTTTTTATTTTTGTAGTAATGGTGAAGTTAAGGAAAATACGACGTTTTTGTTTAATTGTGAACCCTCGAATTTCGAATCATAGCACTAATATCTTAAATATATTTTTACCAATGGCACCAATATCTAAAATATCTTTTTATGTCATGACTTTATGAACTTGAATATTTCTAGAACAATATATGGAAATGATAACGCAGCAAATTGAAATAAATTATACCCATATTATATAAATTATACCCATATTATTACACAAATAATATAATCCTTTCGAGATTAATTTTCCCTAGTGGTAGAAATATGGAATTTAAATTATAATTTTAGGTAGACACATACTTTGTAATTTGAGGGAGATTATGCGGACTACCACAACAGTATTGCATACTTATATATGTGTTTAATTTTTTAAAAAATAGTGGTGGTCAAAAAGATTATAAATTAAGTTATAAATGCAAGGAATAGATAAAAAGCATTCATTTTACCACCACTTAAAATATAGAAATATAATTTTACGCCAAATGAGTAAAATTTGGCAGGTATGCATAATTCTGACAAATTAAAAAGAAAAGTATTATCGCAACAGTCGTTGTGGATTAGTGTGTGGTCATAAATTTTGAAGCTCTACAATTCTGAATGATGTTGTCAATGTGGTCAACTTAGCAGGCAGGTCATTTTTACTTCCACGATGAACTGGTACTCGTCGACCTGAAGCTGGGTGGGCTTCAAATGCGACCAGGATTAAACTCTATTACTCAAGGGACAGATTTGTGCCTAAACCACTGTCCTATTGATGTTCGTTTTTAGTGACATAAGAGAATTTTCATCGACTTTTGAGAAATCATAAAAATCTGGCTATGGTAAATAATGAAGGTAGTGGTAAATCGATGTTTTATCGCCATTTGATTCCACAGCAATATGAGCACATAAGAGCTTTTGTGCTTTGTAGGATCTTGCTCTTCGGCCATAAAACTATCAACTCATTTTAACGTACTTGAGAATTATCTGGCTATGGCTATGGTAAATTTGACTATAGTAAATAATAAAGCTAGTAGTAAATAGATGTTATATCACTGTTTGATTATACAAAATATGAGAGCATAATAGCTCTTGTGCTTGGTAAGATCTTGCTCTTCGACCATAGGACTATCAACTCCTTTTAACATACTTGAGAATTTCTATTTCACGATTGCATTAAAAACAGCTTTAAATAAAACAAAAGCTTTAATGCACCACAAATGATTTATAATTCAACGTTTGCATGTTTTCAAAAACACCATAGTCATTTATAATAATGACACGGTTCTTTTTATGGATGCAATACACATTTAGTTGCCATTATAGCATTCGCCGAATAAATCTCATTTGGAACACCTTGCACCTGGGAAAGATAACAATGTTTCATTTCAAACCAATTCTTCAGGGCTCAGGATTTTGCTTTTTTTTAAAAGTCAGGGCGAGAATTGTAAAATATAAATAAATAAACAAGGAAAAAGATGCTAGTGAAGAGGAGTTAAAGAGGTGTGTCCACAGTTTTTCCTCAATGGAAAATTACGAGCTGCTCTACCCTTAAAAGAAAACCCACACATGTATTTGAAACTGGTTTACTCTAAAAGAACTCTTGCTTTAAATTAAAGAAGAAAAACTATACCGCAAGTCACAATCAGGAAGGGGGGAGGGGTCAACATATCAGTTCAGTGCACCTGAGTAGAAATGCATACCAGAACATACCATAAAAGAGCCGAAGAAAAAAAATAATACGTAATTCACCCCCCTACCTGATGTCAGATCTTATTTTTTTATTTACTGTTTTAGTTTTTGAGAAGTTATCTTTCTACAACCCTTTCCTTACTGTTTACTTGCGTACGTGACGCCATTAGGTTCCTTCGTTATCGTTTGGAGTGGAGTTGTTTTGTTGCTGGATGTCGTAAATTTTTTTTCATGGAAGACTTGTCAGAATCGAAATGTCACACGATTTTGATGCGATAGGCCACTCGCATTGATTCTGGTCACCCCTTCTTTCCACCCCCATTTCGATAGTCTTAGCAATCAAAAGTGAAAAAGAAAAGGAAATCGTTTTTCACCCTGAAGTCATTTAGTTTCATTTTATATTTTTTATTTTTTTGTTAACTTCTGGAAAGGATTTCGCACGGTGTCGTCTTTTGGAGAAATTATCTACCATTTCAGATTTGGGAGATATCTTCAGTACTTGAAGAAAAACAATCCAAAAATAATGATAAAATTGAAGAGAAGTAAAAGCATTGGAATGCTAAGTAGATTAAAATGGGCATTTTTTTGAGGATTTTTTTTTCCCTCTGATTAATGACTTTCTTTGTCGTTATTTTGTTGCAACATGGTGTTTTGGATATGCTTGTCGCGAACAATGTATGTTTAACCCTTTAATGACTGGCATAGCACATGTTGCTGACACGTCAAAAAATGTCAAAAAATTGATATTGAGTTAACTAATTTTCTAAAGAAGAGGCGAAATTTTTTTTCTGTCGCGATTTAGTTTTATACCTAAATACATAGCAGTGTATTTGAGCTAAACTCAAGTGAATATATTCTAGTGTTGACTCCATTTTTTGTTTATAAATATCATAATCTCATGATTTCAAATCAAAACAAAAATATTTAAATAATTAACATATTTTGATTGGCATGAATTAGTTTCGACGTAATAAATGCCGAGGACAGTTAAATGGAATAACCAGTCTTCATTTTCGTGGAGAAAAAAAATTTCTAAAATTGAAATCTTAGAGTGTAAAATTTACAGCAAAATAATTAGATTTTGTAGAATTTCATAAGTTTTTTTGCAAAAGTTTTTAGTGTTGGATCATTTTCAGAAATAGATTGACTGTACTGTATTTCAGAGTTGCTTAGATCTATTTGATTGCTTATTTATGCATAAAGTGTTGCAAAATAGTATCTTCATCTTAGATGCTGTGGAAATCGTGAAAAAGGATATTAGAAAAAATAATTAAACAATAACGTTGAAATTAAAAATCATGGTGAAGCTTGTTGTGGGAGTATCAAGGAAATGACCGCTTGGGAGTTTGCTTCCTCGTTTAGTCCTAACATTAAACTGTAACTAAAAAAAATATTCACGAATGTATTAGTTTTGTTTTATTTCATATTTTATAACCGTCGTTGAACAGCTGACCCAATTTTGGGTTTACGACTAGTAATGTTCAACTCCGTAGCCTTGCAATTTTGAACCAATCAAGAAGACAAGAAAACTCCTGGATCAGTACCCCAGCTTTGTTATGGGAAAATGGGGGACTTTGAGAGTGTCCAAATTTAACGTGCAGCAGTCACGGCAGGTGGGGATGGAACTCATGACCTCTTGGACTTGGGTCTAGTGCCCTACCAACCAAACTATCCTGGTCTCTATTAGTTTTGTTTTTGACTTGGGAGAAACGGGCTACATTTTCAACTTAAAAAAATATTTCTTGGTTTGCAAGACATAAAATATTCAATTTTATCAATGGATGCCCAATTTAGGTAAGTGACACAAATTGTTAATTGCAACTGAGTAATATTGTCTAATCAGTAAACTGTCAAATCAGTATTTAGCAACCTTTTAAACTAAGGGTATTTAAGAAACCTAAGTGTCACAGGCTGTAAACCAGACCATAGCTTTCATTTCGTTAAAATCTGTCGAACAGATTACGAACGTATTCACATCGAAAGGTATTGAATGATGAATCATACTTAAATACGTTAAATATCCATTTGAAATGAGTAATGCATGAGTTCAAGTGCAATTTTTGAAATAGGTCACTCACCCAATCCTAGTTTTGGTATACTATAGATAAAAATCTATATTTAATTTATAAACTTTGCTTGTACATATTATATATGCAATATATCATATTTATGTATATATATATGATATATTTGTATTTCAAAAATAAACATTAATTTCACTTTTAAATTAAAACAATAGTTAGAACCAAATTGACTGCATCTATTATATGTTTAAATAGCTCTGATGATTGAAGAGAAATCATAACTTTGTCATTGCATTACATCCATCACTTACCTAAAACCAAATATCCCTTACAATATATGCCCATGAAAAGTTTTTTTAATACTCAGCTCTTTAAAGTTTCTGTTCTTAGTTCTTGAAGTGGTAACCAGCTTTTTTTTAATAGTAGAGATCTTTTGCCATTTTGAAATAACTCTTTGAATCTTTGAAAAAGTTACCTACCTAGTATATGACATAAAAAGACATTTATATGACATAAAAAGATGAATATCTTTTTATGTCATATAATGAAAGTATTGTCAGTATTGCCTTCCTTTTAACCCATAAAAGTATTTTCCATTGCTTCATTGAAATAGAAGCGAGAGTTTTGTTGAACTTATTTGGAATATTACTTTTTAAACTTACTGGCTTCAGTCAATTAAAAAAAAAAACTTTTTTAGGCTCAAATCTTTGAATTACTACTTTAAGTTTTCAATGTCCAGTTCAATCGGTTGCTAACCAAACAGCAAGAATATCTTCTATACGGGCAACAAAAGAGCAGTTTTATGGGGTAAACCTCTACGGGTAAAGAAGAAAAGCTAAAAAATAAACAAATAAGGTTGAGAGAGTAGATAAGAAGAAGAAAAACTTCTCAACTCTCATCCAGGTCACGTAGAAAACGCGCCTCTGGCAAAACTAGCAAAGAATGATAAAAGTCTGACCGGACCGTAGGATGGGAAGGTACGAAAAAGAAGAGACGTTGCTAGACTACGGCATGCCATGATAGGCATACAGTAAGAGCAATTTTTTCTTCCCATTCTTTGAGTCCTTTAAGTAAAAAAAAAGGGAGGAAAAAAAAAACTTAGCCCAATCTGTTCTTCTTTCTGCTTGGCTAGGAATGGGACAAAGTGTACTTTTGTGACTTCGAGTGAAGAATAAAATATGGGACGTCTTTCACACTATGTTCAGCTGTAGTTTCCTTTATCTGAATTTTTTTTTCATAAAAAAGTTATTAATAATAAAGATCATTGCACTTTTGAATGCTTTGTCTAAATTAAGCCAGAAGGCTGGTTATTTCTCTGGTCTAAATGCTCAGTTGGTGATCAAAGATTTTTCCTTGACTTTCCAGCAATAAATCATATTAAATGTGAGCTAAAAAATACACGTCTTATTAATGCAATTTAAATTTAATCTACATCCAAACAGGTGTCTAATCTGACGTCACTTTACATATCTGCCTACTGGAAACCCATCAATGATCAGCGAGTTACAGATAATAACCAATTGAGATGCGTTTCTATTCGGGTGTGAATCTGAATCGTCCAATAAGAATGGTTCAAGCGACAATTGATTGATTTATATCATTCAGTGTTATAGTTCAGCCAGACGACATTTAAGATTTCTACAAACTAATTTTTCGTGGGGTTTTGAATTAGATCGGAAATTTTAAAGTCAAAATTAAATAAAAAAATTTTTTTAAACTTTTATCAGAATTTAAGGCCATGACTATTATTTAAGTGTAGTGGTGCAAACAATTTTGTAAATTCTAATTTTTTAAAAATACATAGCTTTCTCTACCTCCAGGAAAAAGAATTTTTAAAACTACTGAAATTCCATAGATGATGGAGGGTATGTCTATAACTATATCAGTGAAACGTTGGCTTATTTTAATCAAATGACGGATGTCTGCAAACACTCTGACCAGTTCGAGAAAAAAAGGGGTATTATTAATATTTATCTCCCCTTTTTAGACATTATTTGAGGATTTCGTTGTATACATTAGTGTGGACAGTCAAAGTTGAAGCATCTTATATTGTTTGGTGATAGTTTGAAAAAGTTGCCAACTCCCAAAAGCATGAAAAAGCCTAAACCTCCGAAAGGATAATCTGAAAACGATCTGCCGCCTTAATAACACTGAAATTTGATTGTTAATTGCACATTTACTGCAAGTACTTTCTTCCTTTCTATTTTTTCCCTGTAAAATGTAAATTAATTATCCTTGAAAAATGTAAATTAATTGATGTAAATTACCATATCTCTTTGATTATTTTAAATGAAATGTAAACATGCAAGAAAATTTGAGAAACTTTCAAACTTTGTGTAACTTTTGTCACTTGTTTTAAACATGTGTTTGTGCTAAAAATCTATATCTGTTTTTAACATACTTGGCTCGCTTACATAAGCTTAAAGTTTTTAAGATTAGTATTTTCAGTCTCCAAAAATCCTTGATTATTTTAAATAAAATCTGACAATTCAACGAAATTTGAAAAACTTTGAATTTTGTGTAACTTCTATCCCTTGTTTTAAACACGTGTTTGAGCGGAAAATGTCTATCTGTTTTTAACATAAGTGGCTGATTTACTGTAACATGAAGCTTAACTGTAAACATTTGATATCTTTATTCTCAGATGACTCAGAGTATGCAGTAAAAATATCTGGTCCCAATTATAAACAAATATGAAACGCATTAACGAAGAATATAAAAACGCTTTACATCATGATATCTTGGGAATAAATAATTATCAAATCCAAAAAAAAAAGACGGAAAAAATCTAGCATTCACACCATCTGTCTGGTAAAAAATGGTAATTAAAAACATATTTAAGATAGAATGTGATTATACATACATATATATATATATATCTTTGCTTTGTTCAGATGTTTAAAGATTTAATTATTTTATTTGATACAGGATTGAGTTTGTAGTTGATTATTTTTCTACGTGTACATAAGTATGCTGTTGCTACAAATATTTTATATCTTTAAACCTTTGTGAAAATTTTACCGTGCTATAAATTGCAAAATCCATATTGTTATAATGAACAGACAGTATTATAGTTGACTGTTTTATTGTTGTATTATAAAACATGCTATGGCCCTTAGAAATATTTTTAAAAAAAAGTTGTTTTGTTTTTTTTCTTCATCCAGGCATACTAGTTTAATGGCTTTGAAAAATTTAAAATAATACACTCATGAATTTTGTGATTACCTCTGCAGTGTAGTTTCATGTTTTGTTTTGTTAGATATATATATATATAAATTTGTAAAAGGCTTCTCTCTGTGAAAAAGGAAAAAAAAAGCGCATTTTTTATTGTTGATGCAAAGATNAGATAGATAGATAGATAGATAGATAGATAGATAGATAGATAGATAGATAGATAGATATTATTCACGAATTTGACAATTGGAATTTGACTAATTACAATCGAGGAACGTGGTTACATAAATCCTGTCTGATTGAGAAAGAGGACAGGGATGAGTAGATAAAAGATTATTAAAACACTTCAATTAAATACATCTTAATGTTCTTTGCTCCTGCCTTCCTTAATTGTGATTGGCTAAACTTCGGCAATGTTTTTTCTGCCTTGCTTTATTATTAATTCGTGACTTTCAATGAGCATACAATTTTGGTAAGCATTCTAGAATTATGTATAAAGGGTAGTATTTACGGAATACTCTATTTGTGGAAGTGAATCAAATTATAAATTTTTTTAAAGCTTTAGAATGTTTAAATATATAAACTGTTCAAGAATTGTGATGTTTAAGACACTGCCAACAATAACTCGATTTTTCATTTCGCCAACAATATGAAAAATAATTGGTATAATATTAACAAATAGGAATTTTTCGATCACCAATGAATCTCTTTTCTTTTCGCTTTTCTTCACCCCCTCCCCCTTTCTTAATTATGATCTGTCAAATTTCCGGAATGTTTCTTTCTCGCTTTATTATTAATTAGTGATTTTTACTGTACATACAATTTTGTTAAGCATTCTATAATTATGCATAAAGAGCAGTATTTACGGATTTCTCTCTATTTGTAAAAGTGAATCAAAATAATAAAACTTTTCTATTAGCTGTAAACTAATGAAATATATAAAATGTTCAAGATTTGTAATGTTTAAGATACTGCCAAAAATAACTCAATTTTTCATTCCGCCAACAATATTAAAAGTAAATGGTATAATATTAACAAATAGGACTTTTTCGATCGCCAATAAATCTCTTTCCTTTTTCGCTTTTCTTCAGCCTACGATGTCTGGGGCTCATCTCTCGTAATTTGTTACCACTGGGCATCTTATGTTGTGAACAAGGAAGAGAAATACGAGCTGAAAGCTGAATGAGATGGATTCTGCCCACTGTCCGCATTTCATTCACGGCACGATCTTCATTCCGAAGATGAGCTCGTAGGGATCTCCGTAGGGATTTCTTACACAGATTTTTCCCTCCTATTTTGAAATGAAAGAGAAAAAATAATTTGTAAAAAAAGGAAGGCGCTTGCGAAAAGATGGGTGAAAAATTCGAAAGTTTATTTTCTGAAAATCAAATTCATTCAAACAGAGGAGAAAAAAAAATATCCAGACAGAAAGATAAATTTAATAAAAGTTCGAAATATTTCAAATTTGAATGCATTTGAATGATCTTCATTTTTGAGATGTTTGTTCAAATTTTTTGAAGCAAGATATATCGTTTTTCGGATCTTATGTAAACGTAAATTCGCTTGTTTTTGCGCCATTGATCGGATGTATGATATCATTTTCTTCGCTAAAATATAAATAAATGAATTTATCAAATGTTCTAGAAACTTTAATTAGCTACTATTTCTACCAAAACATTGTTATTAAATGTATTTTAGTGCATAGCACTGTTTTCACAAGGCAAAAAAATTTCAGATCAAATTACGGTGAAAAGTGACGGAACGGTACTGTCGGTAGTGTGTTGATACTTTTCAACCGTAAAATCCATTTTTACCGAAACATGTTACAGAAAAAATTTTTTATATACCGCAATCGCTTTTACGGTATATCAGATTTTTTTTAATGGATTAGATTTCTTAACATAGATTTAACGGTAAAATGGATTTTACGGATGTAGTACTGGTACTTTATATCGTAATTTGATCTGGAATCTTTTAAAGTGTATACAGTATTTTTAAGCAAGATTTTATATCTCTTACATATCATAATCGTATAATAAAAATTATCAAAAATTATCTAAAAATTATCAAAAATTAAAAAAAATATCTAACCTATCTTTGTTCACAGTAAGTTATTCACTAAAGTTTTAAACTATTTTTTTCTTATTCCGTTAAAGCTATTAAAATAAAATAGCGTCTATTTATACATCGCATAACAGCTCTTACATTGAAGATACACTGAAACATTCTGGATCAAATTACAGTAAAAATTACTTCTGGCATTTTGAGTGCATAATTCGCAAAACTCATTTTTACCATAAAATGCAGTAATTTTTACAGTAATATTTATTTAATTAGAATGTTTCGGTGATTTTACGATAAATTGATCTTGAATTGTTTACAGTGTAGCTTTAATATAAGTGATGTAATACGAGGTATAAAAGACGTGCAATTTTCTTTTAATAGCTTTAAGAAAATTAGAAAAAATACAATTTAAAACTTTAAAGAGTATTTTACTGTGAAGAAGGTAAAGTAAAATTGCAAGAAACTTCTTTTAACTTTTCTTGTTTAAGCTACCACTTCTAAAAATCATGCAAAAGTTAGCCTAGCAAGTAGTTTCACATAACAAAAAGCTTTTTTTTTTTTCATTTTTCACACTCTCATAAAAATAATTTACGAATTGAAATCGATATTTTTTTATAAATAATCTTTAAATTGTTTGTTTGTACTTGTTGTCAGGGTTCATACAATCCCTTGAAAAACTAAAAAAAAATGGCCTCAGTATTACAGATTTTTAATTAATTTATTTTTTAATCAGTTTTATTTAAAACATATTTTTGTACTTATAATTCTTCGAAACTATTGGTATTTGTTTCAGTATTATTATGTTCATTAGCCTTTGTTTTTTATTTGTACTTCTTTTATTGAAATTTATTTGGGTTTTTATTATTTTAAAAGTGACTGTATCAGATTTTATATAAAGTAAATTTTGTAATTATTTAATTCCAATTACATAAATATCTGTTTTATTTTTCTTTCTCTCTCTCTCTCTACATATATATATATATATATATATATATATATATATATTATAATGTATTAAAGCTAGTTATTTTTACAGTTTTACATAACAAATTATGACTGATAACAATCATTCAGTCTTTTATTTTAACGTTTAAAAAATATTTCTGTCACCAGATACAACGTTTTTTTTTAAAGATCATTAAAAGATCTCATAAGGTTTGATTTTTCCCCATTTCCCTTCATCCCGAGATCTACGCCGAGATTCTTAGGGATTTCTTCTTCAGCATCTTTTTCTTCCACATCCCTTTTTCCTGCGCATCCTTTCCCACTACCACCAAAGAGTCCTCCTACCTCATCAAGTATTCTTTGCACGGGATTGCTCAGTACGCTTTCTTCAGTGGAGGAAAAGTGGGACAGAATAGGAGCAGAGGAAGAAGACGAAAATCGGGGGCACCGTATCCCCCTTTTTCTTCTACTTTTTCTTCTATTCCATCGAAGCAAGCTCTACGGGTCCGCACTTCTATAAAATATTAATAGCCACACTCCTATACCCCTACACCCATCGGCCAAACCCGATATGTATGGGACGGGGGGATAAAAAAAGGGAAATAGGGAGAAAGAAAGAGGGTGGAGGTATAGGGTGGATGGAAAAAAACCTAAATAAAAGGCAGCAGCTACTAAGTCATGCTGCTCGGGGAAAGGCTTCATTACAATTGCTAATAGCCGAACCCGGAGCATAGGAGCGAAATCTCGTCTGAATTCAAGGCATGAGAACGTCTTTTGCATAGTGAGCTTCCACTCGGCGGCAGGCACCACCGGACTCTGCAGATGCTTCTGGTCCACCCTTGTCGTCAGACGACGGCTTTTTCGCTTGCCGGTTTTTTCGTTTTTTTCCCGATTTCCGAGGGACTAACACTTTTTTGGTCCTGCTGACCGCCTATGTGGACTCACTCATGCAAAAGGTAAGATTCCCATTAATTATTCGAATTCGGCAGGAGTGGCACCTTCTCCCTAATTTCCCCCCGCGAGTTGATGACACTGCCATAGAAATTTTTTTATAAGTTTAGTAGCTGCATAGTTACTAAACGCAAATGGAAAAAAAATTTGAGAATGTATAGGGAAAAAATCACCTCACTCTTTCTCTGAGAACGTTACCACACGCTAAATTGTCATGACGGTAACTGAATACTTTCCGAACGTCGTTAGAGATTTTGCAAAGATCTAATATAAAAATGAACTGTGATATAGCTTTATTTGTAGATATTATTCAGAAATAGACTAAAAACTGCTAAAATGTATACACTAAAGGTTGACTATTAAAAGTTTTGGCCACAAAATTGGAACACTGATCCAAGATATCTTGTTCAATTTCATGAATATCCAGCAAAAAATTGCTTTAGGATATGTGTACATAGAAGACAAACATTCATAAATTTAAACAATTAAAATTATTTGTAAAAAACTGAAGATAGATATTAATAGTTAAACGTTCCACAAAACGTCTAATCAAAGTAGTATACGAATAGTTAGGGAATTTGCGTCGAAGAAATTTTCAGGTAATCTGAGAGAAGCACTTGTGATATTTCTTTCAGCAAATTCTTTATGTTAAAACTATAAAAAGATTCAACAATTCTGTCAACCCAAAATTATTTTTCTTAAAGAAAAAACTATCTTTTTGTGACAGGAAAACTAAAATTTTAGTTGAAAAATCGAGGTAATTTAATCAACAATGCAGTATAAAAGTAATATACTGGAGTTAAGTAATGAAGCTAGCAGATAGAGATGTATTGTGAAATCAAGGGAGATAGTTTTTTATTTCGCAAAAATAAATAACGAGAAAAAATTTCTTTAAAGATATTTAAATGTTTTCAATGGTTTTTTTTCAGTTCAGTACTTTTTTTATTTAAAATAAACATTCAAAAAAATAACTATTTTTTCAAAAAATTTAAAAAGTTATTAAGTCTCTTCCTTTGAAGGAAAAAAAATAGCAAACTGAAACTACTTTCAAGAGAAATGTGATAACAATAAACTAAAACTTCCTACTACATCCTATATAAAACATCATTGAATAAATACTTTATATTTAATTGCAAAATAGAATAAACTTTTTATTTTGGAATTGATAAAAAACTCAGTAGGTGTCAAAAGTTTAAAATATTAGTTTCAAAATACTCTTATCAGAGACCTGGAGATCCTGTTAGCCTAAAGATCGAGTTTTCCAGTTCGTAAATCTCGCAGTGGGTAAAAAAGTTTGAATGGGTGAAAAGTTCAAACAATATATTTAGGTACTCAATTAAAGATTATTCAGTACAAAAAGTAAATAAGTAAAAATATGATTTTTAAAGATAAAACTCTAAAAAAAATTTAGAAAGTGAAATCCTAACTGCAAATAAAAAATTTATCTAGAATAACTTGTCATTATAATATTAAAATGATAGTGTAGCGATGTCTGTCTGAATTTATTATACTTAAATAATACCAATTAGATTTTAGAGAAAAAAAAGGAAAAAATGGAATTTCTTTGCTGTAAAGTATATTTCAGATTGTTCATTGACATTTGATAATGATAGGCATTTTTTAACTTTTCTTAATTCACAAACACTTTTCATTTAGATTCTTCTACTCTTATTTCATTTTTTTAACTCTCTCTCTCAAAAGGGAAATTTACATCTGTAACTTTGCTCCTTTTGTTCATAAGGGTTCCAATGAAATTTGTTTTTTATACATTTTCAAAATAGAAATTCCAATTGTTCAATTAAAAAAAAAAGCAGGTTTTTTAATTATTTTTAACATATACCTTAAGAAATTTGATTTTAAAGAAAATCGATAACGATTTTATTAAAAAAAGATGGTTTTTGATTTGATATTGAAATAATTTCCTTCTGGCAGAGTTGATTTTAAAAAAGTAACTGATTTAGTAATTCCGTGATTTTATTAAGAGTGGTCGCTATTAAAACTATCTTTTAACGAATTTACTCTGTCAAATATTCACTGATTGAGTCATTTTTCACTTTTAATCAAGTGATCGTGATATATAAATTATATATATACGTAGAGAAAATGAACAAAACGTATTTCTTATTACAAGTGAAAACTCTTGAACTAATCAATCAAGCTGGACATGTAGTTGATATAAACTTTGATGAAAAGAAAAGATTTCAGAGAAAGTTTTTTTTATTTCTTTTTCAATAAAACAACTCACTTTAGTCCAAATGTGATGAAAAGACGTTTCTTTTTTTACCTAAATTAATACGAAAGATTGCTTACATGCGTTTTTCGCGTGTTTAAAAATTGTAGTTTTTTTAAAATATTTCGTAAGAACTACAGTTGAGAGTTCGAAAAATATGTTATAAGAGTAATAACTTGAGATTTTCTAGACTTGATCCGATGAAGGCTGTTTAATTATTATTTGTTACATCGTTATTTGATTGTTACTCATCAAACATTAGTGCGAAAATGTTTAGCTATGCACAAAATAGTATTTTTAACATTTGTTTAAAAAAATTACATAAGGGAAAAATTCTGATTTAATTATCATACTCTATGGTATCGGCATTAAATTACTTAACTCTGTTAAATGTAACTAAAATATAAGGCATTTAAACCATTTATTTGGTGAACTTTCTGTTCTTATGGTAACGGTTTTCCGAAAATTCTGATTTTTAAAGTCATAGCTATTATTATATATACACTCATGAACAAAAAAATTAGCGCACCAAGAAGGAGTCGTCAAAATGAAACGAAATTTTACATACGTAATAACTACTTTGATATAAGTAAATGATTAGAAAATCAGAGAAAAACGATAATCTTTGATTTTGTAATCATTTACTTATATCAAAGTAGTCATTACGTATGTAAAACTTCGTTTCATTTTGACGACTCCTTCTCGGTGCGCTAATTTTTTTGTCCATGAGTATATTTTGTAAAATATACAAAACTTAAAAATAAGTAAATTTAACCGAATAAATTAATTGTATGTCATGCTCTGAGGCATGGTGATAAACTTACCAAATTTTGCCACATTTACCAACTTTTATCTGGTTGTTATAAAATCATATTTTATTGCTAATTTTACCTAAATCTAATTTTACCAAAGAGCTTCGTTAAAAAATAAACCAAGCTGCTTTGATGTTCCCATAGAGACAGAAACATGGTAAATTTTGCCGTATTCTTGTATTTTTGAAAAAACAATTTTTTATCAATGTAAATATAAACTAACTAAACATTTTAAAGACCTACTGCTTATTTAGAGATAAACATAAATTACAATATAATAAAAATAAGATAACTATTTATGGTACTGACTATTGTTTAATAATTTTCAGCAAAATTTTGGTTCTAAAAATTATTATGAGCCAAACGATAATAAGCGATACTGTTAGAAAAAAAATTCGATTTAGTTTTTAAGTATTTTATAAATAACTTTACCTAAATAAGTTCCTAAATAACTTTTAGCAAGATCAGTAGTCTGGTGTGCTCAAAACAGTTTTTTTTTCTCTAAAAACACACCTAATACTTCTTACTGGAATACAGTCTACGTTCATCTGTATCTTTTTTCAGAATCGATCAGAAATAAAATATGAATCGTTTTACCCAAACCTACCATTTCAATATTTTTTTTACATATTTCAAAACAATAATTGTGTATCTCTCTTCATATATATNGCCATTTCTATGCCGTAAACATTCAGGAAAATGTATCTTGCACCATTGTTGTTTACCATCAGATGTTGCAACAGCAATATGAACAAATTTTAAGCAACTTTCAGATATGTTTAGATGCCTGCTAGGATCAATGCATTGTTTTATACTTTAAAACTTTACTTAAGTTATTTCTTATTAACCTTCACATACAAAAAAGAAAAGGTAGTAAATATGGAAATTATCAGCAAAACAGTTTTCATTATTTTTTAAAACTTAACACAGATGCATATTTAATTAGAGAGCAATAAAATTACCAACCTAACTTGAACTGTCTAAAAAGATTAGCTGATTTTAACTTCTTTCCATGCACAGCACGCAAAATAAGAAACGGACTACCCTGAATATCTTTTGATGAAATGGTCGGATCTTCATGTTCTCGGACTCAATCTTAATGGTTCGGGAGGGTAACCTCAAATATACTAATTAAGGAATCAGGACGATAATTTAAGTTACGAAATCAGACACAAAAACGCACTTTCTCTAAATAAACATGCCCTTTTTTCGACGAATTATTATTTCTGTCTCCCAAAATATAGGGAATACCCCTGCATTCTGGGAAATATAGTCTCAATAGTTTGATCTGGAGAGCGGTCCAAAGTTTTGAACCCTTAATGTTAATTTTACTTTATGCTTATTTCAGCATGCTTCGAATACTTCTTTAAACGAATCAAAAAATGTTTGTGCACAAATTTGAAATTCATTTATCCAAAGGTAACAAACAACATGCAACAAATTAATTTGAGTAAATATTTGCTATTTTTTATTATTTACTTAGCATTAATCAAAAATATTTGGATTGTAAGGTGTGCGATTTGTTTATGACGTTTTAAAGAATGCTATGTTTTCCAAATACAAAATTTGAGCAAAATTTGCCGAATATTTCCTGAAAAACTGAAATTTAAAAGTAGAACTCTTTTTAAGTTCAATTTCTCAGAAAATATTCGACCGATTTCGTTCAAACTTTGTAACGATTCTGTGTAACAATACTTGGTGTAATTGTGAACGATTTTGTTTATAGAAAATAAGTACTATTTCCTTTATACGTTCCAAGATGGTGATACAATCATCATTTTTGAGAAAAATGGACATAAACTATTCTTTCCACTTGATCTTCAATTGGAAGTTAAAAAAAAAGCAGAGTTAAGAAGCATTTCTCTTATAATAATTATTCGCCTAATAATAATAAGCCTGAGACAAAAAATTCGTTTATCTTAAAGCACTCTTATTTGCATTAATGATGATAGAAAAGTTAAGAAGCATTTTTGCACGAGCTGCACTGAAACAAAAACCTTAATTGTATGAAACAAAATTGACAGCCATATTGAAGTTCATTACAATATTAGAAAATCATTATTATTGAATATTATATCCCTATTTAGAAATTTTCTTTTCTTTGCTTGGATTCTGACTAAACTTAATGAGCTTTAGAGGGAAAAATTAAAAGGATTAAATAAGTTTAATTCTAATCGTAAGTTAAAAAAAGCGAAGTTAAAGAGTTAAGAAGCATTTCTCCATGAATTATTGTATTTCTAAGTTTAATGATCTCGAGAAAAAAAAGCATGAATGCCAAAACACTCTAATTGCCATCAATGATGATACAATTGTTAAGAAGCATTTCCTCCACCAAAACGAATTGTGACGAACAAATTGACAACTGAATTGATGTTCATTACAACATTAGAAACGCATTATTGGATATTATGTCCCTAAATCCTTTAATCACGAGGTTGAAGTGCTTCTCAACAAAACGCAATGGAGTTGAAAAGCGGCAAAAAACCGAAGTTCCTTTGATTTCTTGCCACCATAAAATCTAAACTCGACAAGCACTTTACAAAATTAGTGACTGTACGAACAGCTCATAAAATACCACCTAATTCCAACAACGATCTTCGTAATTGACCAATTTCCCCGGTACCTCTTTAATATTTTTGTTTTATTTATTTTTATTTATTTTTTTTCATTCGTCTCCATTCTTCAGTTTCACAGCATCTGGGCAGAACTTTTTTTTTCCATCCATGCCCTGGACCTCCCCACCCCAATCCTTGAGATAAAAATCGGAAATGCAGACCCAAAAACTGTTCTGCTCAATTGAGTCGCTTAATTGAATTTGAAGTTCTTTTTTTCACCATTGTTTACCATGGCGGGAGGGAGAATGTCGTTTGCCATAGAATAGCCCCGAAACAGTATTGATAAATGTGAGCATTAAGTTTGGGATATAAAAAAGGGACCTGTGAATATTAATTTGAGGAAGTGTTTATTAGTAATTTGGGATTATTAATGATCCTAAATCTATCAGCAGATGGAGTGTGGAATATCACATGACAGAAGGAGGTTTGCGCGTAAGATGAATTATTGCTAGCATCCTGTATATTGTCCACTAATAGCCCTTAGCATCGGAAGTTTCATTAGAAATTAGTTTTACTGACATCATATTAGTTACTAATGTTCCCACCAAATTTGGTCGTATGTATTCAGCTGAGAACTTTGTTTAGGAAAAGGGATTTTACAATCAAAATTGGCGAGATGTAAAAATCGATTTTGAAACTCGTTGCCTCTAGTCATGACAGACTGAAATCATTTTATTGATAATTTACCTTAGCACATATTAAGGTACTTCGATTGCCGCCTATTTTTACCTAAGATTTAATAATTACTTGCAAGGCAACAAGCGACAACTAACTGATTGGTAAATATTGTAATCGGATTCATTGTTTTGTATTTTTTGACAGTTGCTCGAAGCTTTTATATTTGCTATTTATAATTTTTCTCTTAGTAATATATCATTTCGTTATTAAAAAATTCATTCAAGCATAATATTTTTAAAAAATTGATTTTATGTAATTAAAGTTTGTGAGTAAATACTAAATTTTTCAGAATAAGTTTTCGTTATATAGGTTTTCTAAATAAGAGAGAAAATTTGGAAAAACTTTCGCACTTTTCACAAAAATTCATTCAAACGTAATTTTTAAAAGAAAATGATTTTATGTTATTAAAGTTTGTTAGTAAATACTAAAATTTTCGGTATAAGTGTGAAAATTTGAAAAAAGTTCGAATGTATAATAATAACAAATTCTATTAAATTCTTAATAACTTATATATTTAACAAGCTCATATATATAAGCTCATATATTCAATATATTTAACAAGCTCAATTGTTGCATATAGTTTAAATTTTTTAATCCTAATTATAATTTTTTTAATTTTTTAAAGTATTTATTTTATAAAATTTTTATCACTCAGCTCAAAAAGTTCTTCTCAGTAACATCTATACTGAAATTTTTTGAAAGTTTCAGAAAGTGTTTGTTTTATTTGTTCTCTAAAAAAAAGGAAATAACCACTTTTTTGTAATTACTTTAGAACTTTAAAGTTCCTTTTAAAACCACTTTTTTTTCGAAGCAAAAAAAAATATATATTGTTTAAAATTTAGCAATCAAAAAGTTTTTTTCAAATTTCAGCATTGAATTTCGGCTCTATAAGTCTTCTGAAAGGTTGCATCAATGATTATATAAAATCCAAAATTTCTATGCCTCCAGCAACAGAAAAAAATATTTCTTGAGCATTTTAAAAATTTTGAATTTTTGAAAATTTTTTGAAACTTTTTAAAAAACATTTTATTTTTTTAACTATAATTAGATATTTTTATGATGGTTTTTAAAAATTACATGAAACATTTACAGTTCTGGATAATTTTATTTGTAAAAATATTTGAAAATTATGCTTCAAATTTTTTAAATAAGCAATACAAGCAATAAATAATTAAATAAGAAATAATTTATTATTTGAAGTGAATGAAATTTAAATAAGATCTTATAATACATAGATATATCACTTAGAGTAGTGAATTATGTACTTTATACAATAAACGGCTAAAGAATTTAAAATATTCTTAACACATGGTAATGCTAAGTCAATATAATGTAGAATGCTGAAAATACAAATATTTCGAACAAGTAAGAGCGTCGTAAGGCAAACAAGATATACGTGAAATAATCATGAAAATATTTATTTAAAAATATAAAAATTTATATGATTTTTCTAAACAGCATTATTATATTACAATATTATAAATAATAACAAACCATAACGATATGTAATTTAATAGTATGTAACGTTATTTAAGATAATAATAACAAGAGAGTGTGTAATATAATAGTTTGATACAATATGTATTACAATATTATAAAATGAAGATTAGAATAAACAATCTAAAACGATATAAACTGAATAATAGTTTTTCGTACTAGAAACCGCTCTACGAAATCCGGCACAAAACTGAAACCAACACAATTAATGAAGCTTATATAATTCCTTTTTTTAAATTTGTCATTCTATTTTGCCTTAATGCTTTGCGTTTTTAGATTAAACACGTTTTTCATAGTTCATTTATCAAAAAAAATAATAATAATAATAAATAAATAAAAATGAAATAAAATGATGAAACAAAATGATAAAAAATAAATAAATAAATAAATAAATAAAATGATAAAATAAATAAAAAAATAAAAATGAAATAAAATGATAAAATAAATAAAAGAATAAAAATAAAATAAAATGATAAAATAAATAAAAAATAAATAAATAAATAAAATACATAAATAACTGTATTCGGAATCATTTCGCATAATGCTGTTGCTAGAAGTCAAGTCATAATAGTCAACTAAGCACGCGGTTTCCTTCGGTATTCATCCTTTTAGAGGGACCTTAAAAAACTTCCTTACACGGTATTTATTATACCGTTAAAGTGTTATTCAGTTATTTCATAGAATAACTAAGTAATTCATGAAATAAATAGACAAGTCAGTTGAAATATATATTAGATGACAAACTCCATACTTTACCTAGTTATTCTATGAAATAACTAGCTAAAGTTATTTCATAGTACTTTTCATAGTTATAAAAAATAACTAATTATTCTATAAAATAACTAATAATATTCTATGAAATAAAGAGAAAAAATAAACGATTTTAAAGTTATTTTCTAAATTAATTTATCATAAATATCTAAAATCTCTCGAAAAATACAATTTATTCCTAATGCGGATGATAAATTGATAAATAATAAGGAATAGCAGATGATAAAATGTATTATTGCTCATATTATTCATATTTATATAATAACTACATCTAAAACCAATGGAATAAAACGAAAACCCATGTCATTGCAAAGCAGCTATAAGCGGTTAACTGACTAAAGGCCTGGTTTCTTAGGACAGGACGCCGTACGCTGGAAATCGGCGCTAACCTTTGATTGGTCCATTTGTGAGCTTGATAGTATACGTCATCGAACGCTCATCTTGAACTACAATTGCCGTCCAACTCAACTGCAGTTGGATTACAACGTGACGTTAACCACAGAAGCAATGGCGGACAACATCCAACAGCACATTGAAATCAGCCAAGATTTTGATTTTGATATTAAACATAGCTTCTTCATTAAACATAGCACTCTTCATTTAGCTCAGCTATAATGTGTTTTTTCTTGGACAAAGTCATTATTTACTCTCTAAAACACTGGTCGACAATAACAAAATCAATATAAATTCAAAATAAATATTTGTTTACGTTATTGACGCATGCGCAATGAGAGATAATGTCTGCGTTGGACCAACTGCTCACGCTGAGCTAACAAAAAAGTATTTTTTTGGCGTCAGCTCTACGTCAACTTTCCGCTGACGCCCAGATAAAGCGCTAGTTCTAAGAAACCAGGCCTTGAGCTAACAAACCAGTATTTTGTTGGAGTCAGCGTGACGTTGACGTCACGCCGACGCCCAGATAAGGCGCTTGTCCTAAGAAACCAGACCTTAAAAGTAGTTAAAACTAGTTCAAAGAACTTTCAAGTGTCGAATTTATACTTTAACGATCAAATTCTGTAGACTTCCTAGTTAAATCGTAGAATTAAATAATTTTATATACTTTAAATTAATTGTATAGTTATTTCATAAAATACCTAATTATTCTATGAAATAATGGATTTTACACTTAAACGGTAACATCTATATTAAAACCTACCAATATTGATGCAGTTTTAATCGGCATTATAAATTATACCAATATTTGTATATTTCGTATCCATTAAAACTGCACCAATTAGCATAATACTAGTAGCGTCTATTGTGAAAAATTAATTAGGCAACATTAGTTTCAATAAAAATATGGTGATTCTTTACTTTTCTTCTAAACGAATTAGTATCGTTTCTCCATTAATACTGCTTTCAACATAGATTTTTTTTTATTTCAGTTAGTAATTATTACCAAAATTAATTAAGAATCAATAGCGTCAATAATAATAAAGTGATTTTTTATGTATTTCCGAAGCGATTTAATGCTATTGCTCTGTTAATTTTGTCTTACACTACATAGCATATTTTTTTCAAACTCCTGTTAGTTTTACTTCCAAAATAAAATTTAAGTATCATTGACATTTATAATATATTGATTTTTTATGTTTCTCTTAAAATAGTACCATTTTCCCATTATTTTTTCCATACATGGCTAATATTTTATTTAAATTTTTACACATTACTAATATTAATTAAGCCTCATAGGAGTCAATAATAGTATGGCAATATTTTACGTCTCCCCTAAAAAAAAATTTTCTCTCTCAATTAATTTTACTTTTTAGGATATTTTTATTTATTAAATATAGATATTTTTATTTATTAAATATAGATATTTTTATTAATTAAATTATTACCTGATAACAAATTTCCATCATTAGTGTCAAGCATCATTGGCGTCATTAAGTGTATGGTGATTTTTTAAGCTTTTTCTATACTAATTTGTACTATTTTTCTATTGATTTAGCTTTCCAGTGCATAAATTATTATTAGTTTTTTTTTCAGTTGCTCTTGATTTAAAATTATTTAGTTTTATAAAATCGCATTTTAAAAGCACAACTTTAACAATATAAACACGTGCTTTTAAATAACATTAAAAAGTACTAATTTGTTGATGAAATACGCCAGTGCTACCATGTTCACGCTGATTATTAAGTTTATTTGACATAACGAGTAAAAAAAAATATTATTAAAGTTAAATAATTGAATACTAATTATTAACTCACTTATTTTAAAGAGACCTATAAGCTAGGAAATATCACTCCTGAAATATTTAAACTATTTGAAGGAAAAAATTATCTGCAGTCTCATTTTATCAATATTTCCTCACATGGTTTATTTTTTATTTCAATTTTTACATATTATTAATACTAATCAAGCTTTATTGCTGTCTATAATAGAAGGGCGATTTTTTAAGGTTCCCCTAAAAGAATAATTTCTTTCTCTCAATTAATTTTGCTTTTTACTACATAACTGTTTTTATTTATTAAATTATTACTTAATAACAAGTTTAATCAAGCATCATTGGCGTAAATATATTGGAGTAACATTGATTTTTTACGCTTCTCCTACATTAATTAATACTATTTCTCTATTAATTTCGATATGCAATACATAAATTATTATTGCATTTTTTTGCAATTATTATTGATTTAAAATTATTAAGTTCTATAAGAACGCATTTTAAAAGCATAACTCTAACAATATAAACAAGTGTTTTCAAATAGCATTAGAAATACTAATTTGTTGACGAAATCTGCTAATGCTGTCAAATTCATGCAGATCATTAAGTTTATCTGACATAAAAAATAAAAAATAATTATTATTAAAGTTAAATAATTAAATTTAATATAATTATGAACTCATTTGTTTTAAAGAGAGTTATAAGCTAGCAAATATCACTCATGAAATATTTAAAATATTTGAAAGAAAACATCAGTCTCATTTTTATCAATGGCGAGTTCTAGGCCAATGAAACAATTTCCCCTTTCCTACTACACTAAATCATATTTAAAATTATCAATTAAATAACATTGAAGTTGCATAAAATGATTTCACGCCGTTCGACATCCTAATAATGGTTAACAGTATGTATATAAAATGATTTGCATTACAATAGTATAAAATTGTGTGTATAATATATAAATTATAATGATAGGTTGTATAATAATAATAACGATGTGTTATTTAATATCACTCATCGCATTTTCTCATTAAGTCATTTGCTTATGAACATTTAATGTTAATAAGCAAGTTATACTTAAGATTATTTATTAAATATCGTTGTAACTCCAAAGTTTTTATTATTTTTACTCTATTTGTTCCTTTGTTTAAACATCTATTGTTAATATATAAATCATAATTAAAAATTTTATTTAATAATTTTGAAATAAAATTCTAATGATTGATTCAATGATACTCTATTTAATGATGATATGATTGATACGCAACTTAAATGATTAATATCATTAATAAATTAAGTTGTGTGTTATTAAATGACATTAAAAAACATATCTTAAACTGTAAAAGATCTCAAAGCGTTCGTTCGCAAATTTGAGCCACTAAGACACGCACACATACCGCAAAATGACACACCTCACAAAACTACCCCGATTAGGTTTTCATATCATTTCTCAAACTATTTCCCCATCTTTAGAGGAAAAAAAAAATCACAACAACGCAGTCGCACGTCTTTTTAACGTCTTCAACGTCAGGACGACCCTGATTTCCGGTGTGTTTCTAATTTTGCACCCGCGGGGGCCAGGTAAGGTGTGTACGGGAGGTGAGTCGGGTGGTGATAGGGGTGGTGAGAGGGAGGGAGTGAAAGTAATTGGTGGGTTTGTGTCATAGATGTAATTAGAAGCTAGTCCGTCCAACATCCGGGCCCACACCAGATGGAAAAGTTGGACAGTGATAAATTGTTGCCTCCTTTTAAAACATTAAGAAAGTTAATTGTCGTCGATTTCTTTCGACGTCGACGTTTCAGCTCGTTCGACCCTCCCTACGAGAACACTTTCTCATTCTTTCATTCCGCTTTCCCAGATAGTTGAAGAGTTGCGAAAGGAATTGGTTGGCGCACTGCTTTTTTTTCCTTTTTTATTTTTATGTCACACCACGGGACCTGAATTTGTCGCTTGGATCAGTGACAATTTATTTGTCGTTGGTGTCTCATTGGATATTAAAAAATTCACTTGCTATATGTTTAGAAAGATAACTTCATTGCATATATAAAAGACTTTTTATAAAATTAATCTTGTATTGGTACAATAAAACTTAAGCAAGTTGACAACGAGTTAACTAAAGTCAAGTTGAATTGCTTGGAGGCTAAAAGTTAGAAAACATTATATACATTTCAATGTTTGAAATTTTTTTTTTGTTATATGTACAAGCCGCTATTGGTGTTAACGTAGTTATACACATTGCTAAGCCCCAAGGCATTAGCAGCTTCCTAATTTAGTCCCCTAGCCCCTTTTAGGAAAGCTTCTAAAAAACATTTTACTAATTTAGAAAAGTTCTAATACCTGCAAAAAATCTAAAGAGAATAAATAAATAAATAAATAAGAAAAGAATTTTTGAAAAATCCGCGAATCAAAAAATTTAGAACAGCATTTAACAACACTACTACACAAATTCGACTTACCTAATAACGTACATAGTATTCTGGTGGTAAAATTACAGAGGTTTTGTACCTTTTTATCACATAGGATGAAATTGGTTAAATCGGTAAAATAATATTGGGTAAATAATTGCATTGATTCAGGAATTCCACAATTAATACTACTGTAAAAATTACGGTATGTCAGATTTTTTTTCCATAAAATTTTACGGATGAAACGGATTTATGGTAAAAAGTAGCTTTTATTATTGTTTTCCTTAGGTTAAAAGCAGTACTAAGTTCCGATTTACCGTTATTTGATCGGAAATTTTTTTCTAGTGTAGGGAATTTTTTCCCAGTGTATCTTTTTATCAGATAGGATAAAATTTATCAAATTGGTAAAATAATATTGGATAAATAATTGCACTGATTCAGTAATTTTATAATTAATACTACTGTAAAAATAAAGGTATATTAGATTTTTACCCCATAAAATGTTACGGATAAAAGGAATTTTATGGTAAAAAGCAGTATTCATTATTATTATTATTTATTATTACTATTTTTTTTTTCGGTAAAAAACAGTTCAACGTGAGTGCCGGTTTCCAGCAATTTGATCCGGAATTTTTTTTCTTCAGTGTTGTTTATGAAGAGTATAGGGCTTTATGTTTCTTTTTTCTTTGTTACGCTAATGAATTCACGCAAGTGCTGGTCATTTTTATTTAATGAAACTCGTATATCACTATTCTTCGGTAGTTTGTTTACTTTTCATACAATAAACGGCAAGTGGCTTTCTTTCAACTTGTTACACAGTAGATAGATAAAATCTAACAACGATTATACATAATACAAAGCGAGTCACCATTTTTATTAAGTTGACAAAATCTGAAAGCCGCATCCAATTATTAATTTAAAAAAAAGAATACACTAAAAAAAATAAAATAGTAAGCACTAGACAACGCGAATAGAATGAATAATAAATTAGCGGAATCGTTTTATAACCTACCAATTACACAAGCTTAATGATATCCAAAACTAATTGTTAAAAAAATTGTTTAGCTTACAGCTTCCTATATCCACAACCTTGTTAAGCGTAACTGTCACTGTGCTATGTCACAGAACCGGTGATAAATAATCACGAAGACACAGTAAGACAGTCACATGATGATGATGATACCATAACAAAGAAACTAAACAAAACACCCGGCATTCTTTTATTTATTCTTATTTTCTTTTATTTGTAATAATAGGCGGAGACAGTTGATAACATGTTAGCAACGGATACAGTACACATGTTATTTATTTTTTGCAACGCAGTAACCTGTAACTTTATTCCGTATATTTGTTCGTGTACCTTGTTATGCTGTATCTGTAATTTCACCTGTCATTAAAACGGGTGTCGTTTTTTCTTTATTTGTATCTTTACTTTTTTTTTAATTGGATGTTAATTAGGGAGGTGAGTTGAATAAAAAAAACATATACGCTGTGAATAGAAAAATGATATGTGATAGATGTTATTTTTATTTATTTTTTTATTATTTGAGATATTGATAGATATTATGATTGAATTTGACAGATTGTTAGTTTTTGTTTGACAGGCTATTTTAATGATACGTTGAATAAAATGTTCTGAACAGTAGCTTTCTTCTTCTTAATGATTTATGGATTGGAGATGAGATGAAGTGATTTTAAATTACGTTACTGTTCGAAATCATTGCTGGGATATTAGTATAGTAGTTGAATGAAAAGTTATCAAAATGGAACTTTTTATTCAAGTCTTAATTAGTTTTAACAATTACCGAAAAAAATTTTGATGGATTTTTAGTGAATCACAAAAGAATATTATATCCAGTTCAAAATTGTGTAACAAGTCAAAATTAAGACCTTGAATTTTTATTTTTTTATTTTAATGTGTCGCAGTCTACTGACTCCGACACTTGATTAATGATTAATTCATAGTACATATGTACTATGAATTAATCAATAGTACATATTGATTTATTCATTTAAGCGTTTGTTATTAAACTTATCAATTGCCAAAAAATAGTAATGGATTTTCATTAAATTACAAAAGTATCTTACCAGTTCAAAATTGTATTACAATCATTAATTAAAATCCAGAATCACAATATTTTATTCAATAATATCACAGTCAATGAACTATTGATTTTTCACTTAAGTCTTTGCAATTAGTTTTGCTAACTATCAAAAAATGTTGATAGATTTTTTAATGAGTAGAAAAAAACATGTTACAGTAAGTTAAGGAGATCGGTTTTGAAAAACACCATATTTTGTGAGTAGACACTAAGACGTTTCTCTGCATTTTGCTGTTATTGTGTAGAAACTTATAAAGTACATATTTCTAAACATTTATAAGTAGCAGTTTGATTTAAAATTTCACCATCGAAAAAAAAAGAAAAAACAAGGCTTATTACTTTATTTCCGCAAACTTTTCATTCGTATAAGTATATTTTTTTCATATCTATTAAACATTTTCCTTTCTGGACCAGATCAGACTAACATACTATGTTTTTGTTGAATGAGCACACAGAGGAGAAAGTATGGTCAAAACTACCAAACTATGGTAAAATTTACTCTGTTTCTGGCTCTATAAAAACACCGAAAAACCATCACCTCCTACAACAAGAAGCCTCCACACGGTCTTTTATAAGTAGTCCGCGCAGACTGTTTAAAAAGTGAACCAGTTGTGCGCATGAACCCAAAACCTTTTGTAAAAGTAGTTGAGAGAAATTTATCTTATATATTTGAGAATTGAATCTGTAGTGGTTGACAAGTGAATAAGGCAAACCAATAATATTCATAAATAAAATAAATTTTTAGTCATATAGTTGCTACCACTTTCTTATTTTAACTATATTCTTAATTAAATGACTCGTTCGTTAATTGGATATCCTTCATATTGGTCTAATCGGACTACCTATAAAGAACAGTGTGGAGGCTTTCAGTTCAAGGAGGCATTAGAAATACTCGGTACTTTTTACCGAAGAGCAATGGTTTTGGTAAAATTATCAATAAGATATGGTTTTATAATGTGTGTTGATATTTGATAATTTCATCTTGATATTTCGGAGAATGGCATAAAAGCTACTTATTTGGTTAAATTTACTTTAAATTTTTTATTTTTACTAAATGTGTGGTAATAAGAATTTTTATTTTGAAAAACAGAATGTCTTGTAAACCATTACCATATAAACTGAAAAGTTATCAGATAAATAGTTTAAATACCGTATACTTCAGTTTTATTACCAAAGTTATTATATTTTTTACCATTAATGTCTCAACCATACTGTAATTTTACTAGAATTTTTTTTTCATGATAAAATAATGAATTTGCAATCAAAAATAAAGCAATTCACCTTATTTTCAAATAATACTTTTTAATACAAAAAATTCCAGAAGCACTTATAGTGCCTATATTTCACAAAAAAGATATCAATAAACAATGCGAACGTGTAAACGTAAAAAATATTTTCAATTACTTTATTTTGCAATCAACACGAATTAGTGATATTTAATCATTATAAACCGCAAAACGTTTTTTTCTTTTTCCTTCTTTTTTTTTAATTGTGTGTTTTTTAATGACCATCCTAAGGGAGACGCTATACCACGCGAGGAACTTTTCATGGCAAATTCTGTTTCAATTCATTGGTAATTTGAAGTTTACAGTAAAACGAGTGCAGTTAAATATGAAATTTCAAATCATCAAAACAATGCTTTCAAAAAAGGCAAAATGCACGCTAATTATTTCAGGATTACTTTCCCATTAAGTAATTCTGCTATAATTAGTTTGCATTTCGATATTTGTTATTAAATAGCCTTTCTCAACATTTTTTCTCAACATTTAAAATTTCACTGTTTTCTTTAGGTTTACCCAAACTGATTTTTCTATGCTTTAAATTTTAATTTACTAATGCTAGTGAAAGAGAATTTGCCATGAAGGGTTTATTCCACCCTATAGCATCCTCTTAAAATAGATGCAAAAATATTTGTTAAAAATTAAGTAAAAAAAAAACTTATACATATTACTGGTATCAGCATAATTTTTTTCAGCAAGGAAGAAGCAAAATTGATATCATAATTAGTCGAGTAGCTAGCAAGAAAAGCAATTGCGATTTCAGTGACCCAATTTGGTCGCCTTATAAAATTTGGAGGTGTATCTAATAATTGCCTTTTAACTTCTTTGTTTTCTCCGGCAATCAAATAGGTTTTCATTTTTTTTTTTTTGTTTCGATATCCTAAGTAGTGTGCCATTAGATTTTGAGAGTGTTATTTTTCTTATTCCTTTAAATATTTAATGGTGGACCGTATTATATATGCATTTTTACTTCATTTCTGATACAGATTCTAAAATCATACATCAAGGGCGTATACAGCACTACCGGTCACTTTTATTTGTTTTTTCGGAAGTATAAAAGCTGAAAGAATAGGTATACGCAACTCTTATTTGTTTATGAAATTTAAACTTAATATGCATCAAATAAAACATACGCAAATAATAATTCTTAAGTGCAAACATTAAAAATACAATGGGTAATGTTTTTTAAATTTTGCCGGAAAACATATTTTATAGCAAAAATGAATTTTTAATGATTATAATAAAAAACTATTATTGGTTACCAAATTATAATAATTGAATACCGAAATGTTTAGCTTTTAATTATTTCAGGATCATTTCCGGTAACGATTCTAAAATCGTACATAAATGAAATTTAAATACATATATGAAATTTAAATTTAATCTAGATAAAATAAAACATATACAAATAATAATTCTTAAGTGCAAACATTCAAAAAACAAAGGAATATGTATTTTAAATTTTGCATGAAAGCATATTTTATTGCAAAAATGAATTTTTATTGATTTTTTAAAAACTATAATTGGTTACCGAATTATACTAGTTGAATATCGAAATGTTTAGTTTTAAATTATTTCCGGATCATTTCTGGTAATGAGTCTAAAATCATGCATATGTGAAATATATGCATGATTAATATGCATCAAATAAAACATACACAAATAATAATTCTTAAGTATTAAGAAGCCAAGGATTATGTATTTTAAATTCTATATCTAATATTTTAAAAGCAGAAAGCATATATTTTAATGTAAAAATGAATTTTAATGATTATTAAAAAACTATTATCGGTTACCGAATCATAATAGTTGAATATCGAAATGTTCAGTTTTAAGCTCAAGCTATGTTTTCTAATCTTACTGACGCACTTAAGCTGTTAAATATTTAAATGAGATTCCGGAGTTAAACTCCGAGTAATCATTGAAAGATAAACTTAATGGGTAATCAATGCATGAAGAGACCCCACACCATATTCGTAAAATAGGCTATTTTCAACTAATTTTAATACTTCTTTTTATTGAACCTTTAAAAAATTACCTATACAAAATATTCCATTGCACTTTAATGTCTATAGATATTGAACGAAGAATTTATAAGAGAAATTAATTAATATTTTATGCAGAGTACTATCGCTGTTAAAATTTAAGCAATTTTGTCCGTTAAATACTTTTTTTTTAATATGAAGTCGATTCTGCCTTTTTTTCTCATGTGTAATTGGTGAATTAGTGATTAACCTCTTCAAAAATAAAGGTTATGAGAAAACTTTACATATTTTTACTTTATTTTTATTTATTTAATTATTATTTTTTTTTTAATACTTTGTTGCCTAACCTATTAGGAAAAGTCATCAAAGTTTATCAGAATAAAGCTGTGGTAAGAATTTCAATCGGGTTTTTATCAACTCTAGTTTAGTAGAGTCTTTGACACCTCAAGTTTGACCAAAAATTTTTAAGTCTATTAGAATTCCTTTACCCTCGGACTAACTATGGAAGGTTTTCTTCTGCACGTGACGCAAAAGTGTGCGTGTTCAACCAAAAATTTAGTTCCATCATCTAATTATTCTCAATTGTAGATTCTGGAGTTTCCTTATATTTTGAGATGGGTGAAAAATAACAAGGCTACGGAGTGGAACATTGATAGTCGTAAACTTAAAATTCGGTTAGCTGTTCAACGCCGATGACAAAATTAAGAAAAAAATTGTTCAAATACTAACGATAGCTGGTTATAACGAATTCTGCTCCCGGCTTGCCCCAAACACAATGCTGACATAAAATATTCTCAGTTACAGCCGGATCCTTAGTTGGAATCTCCTTGCCGTTGAACTTAACGTGGGAGGTTTTCGAGGATTTTCCATTCAATTTACGCGAATGCTGGTTAGTTCCATCAAAAATTCCTCCGCATATGACTAATTTAACTTATGCTTTATCTAAAAGTTCCCTTGTCTTCCGAGTTGGGTTGAAAACTAAAAGGGTATGGAGATGAGTATTGACAGTTGAAACCCAAGAATGGTTTTGCTGTTCATCTCCAGTAATATAATAGAATAAAATGAATACCATAGTGTCCAAAAATAGTCAAGCCGAGAATTTGGGAATATTAATATCTGCCATTAATAGGAGAATGCTTCATTACGTGCGTCTAATTTGTTATTGCTGAATATAAGTGTAATATAAATTTAACATATTTTTCTTCAAAATTTTACCATGTATTCTCAGGACGAGAAAGCCTGGTTGGTAGGGCATTGGGACCATGTTCAAGAGATCATGAATTCGTCCCTCAACGGCCGAAGACTGTAGTAAATGGTGGCTGGTACACGCTAAACCTCTCGGGTCACAAAGTCCTCCATAGCAAATCATGCCTCTAGGGGTACTGAATTGAAGATTGATCGTTCTCTGATACAAGTCAAAATTACGATCTGACACGATCTACGAATGGACGTATAAATGGGCCTGCCCTGTAAACGGGTTGTGACGTTTGTAAGTGCAGAAGCTGAATTCTTAGCCATAGATGACTCCACCGGAAAACAAGAAGAAGCGCACCCTTTTGACTAAATGGCATATGACAATAACAACCAGGTATTCGCCAATATAAGAAGGTTATGAAACGCTTCTCTAAATCGTTACATCAATAAATTCAATGGATTTTTTTTTTCTTCCGATTAATGCTCATAGTAAAGGTAAATGATGATTAGGTAAAATCTCGTTATTACGTTCGCCAAACTTTCAGCTAACTTCTATTGTGCTGTCATCGTAAACTGCGCCAATAACAACTTTATCCGCACCTTTTTGGAGGTTTGATAACTCCACAAGGGAAATAATTGTTCCTATTAAAGGAAACGATAGCAACAACTACCTTTTTTGGCTGTTGTTTAGAGTAAGCAGAATTGATGGTATTTGATAGGTGATCATGAAACAATGGCCGCTCATTTATTCTTGTTAGTCCCTTCCCGTTTTATAAAGCCATATTACATGTCAAAGATAATATTAGGGTGTGAAATCTGAAATCTTCTTTGAGAGCAAAATCTGATCACTAATTGAATGGACAGTTGAAAAGATTAATGTTCGTATTATTTATCTCATAGCTTTCATTCAACAAGGAATTATCCTCGAATAGATTAATCCGTTTAAAAATTGGGTCAAGTTTACTTTATCAAATGTTATTTTGTCTACAATTGGTATTTTTATTCTATTTCTAATGTATTTCACGACTTTAATTTAGATCCGAATGTAAAATTATTTATTATGAAATGGAAAAGGAATATTTGAAGCTTTATAAATAGCATTATCCTATTACAGTTCAATGGAGAATTTCATAACATAACTTTGGTGCAATGTAATGTTTTCTTATTTATCTGATAACTTTCATGCAGCAAAGGATAATTCCCTAATCCAATTTAAAACTTGCACTTTATCACATGTTTTTGTACCAATATTTGGAAATTTCTGTTTTAATTTGTATCTAATATATTTCAATTTCATGACGTAATTTAGGTATGCATATAAAATGTATTACCATGAAACAGATAAAGAATTTTTGATGCTCTTTAAATAGCATCCTAACTGTTAGAAATTTCTTGCAAAAAATGGTTAAATAACAGTTTATTTAACTGTAATTTTAACATATTCAATTGAAACAGTTAAATGACCGTAAATAAGATGGTATTCAAACTGTTAACTGTGAGAAAAACCGTATAATTACAGCTTTCACCAAATACACTACGCTTTCACCTAATTTTATCGCACCAACTAGGCCTACCTAGTTCCTTGCAGATGGATACATATTATAGCCCAGAGGACTAATCTGTCAATCTCATGAACACCGGAACAAGGGTTTAAGTCCCAGTGTTGATACCACAATATTTACTCCATTCTCTTCAATACATGAAGAGTTTACAGTGTCCTGCACTCCTTAATTTGTGACAGTTGAATACGGTACTCTCATTCACGCATAAATGGGGCTAATAAAGCACCAAATGGCACTACTTCACGCATAATGGCACTAATCACAACGGTACCATAAAGTTGCTTAACGCAAAAAAATCTAGTATTTCCCATCTCTTATGATAGGTGAAATAACCAGATAAAATAATTAAACCACTTCCATGGTTCATTTAATAAAACACAACTCTACCACAATCTAGCTCCAATGTCCAATACCGAACGAAAAGCCAGTTCCAGTGTCCAGTTAAATTTCTATTTTATGGTTTTGAAGCCATGATAGTAGTAAAAGGTAAAAATTACGTACAGTTTTGTATGGTTTTTTAACCATATTAGTTCTAACTGGTTTCAAAAACCATAAAGGAAAAAAATGTTCGTTGCAGTATACTTTACGATCAGTTGGATGGACAGAACACTCTCAACTATTTTACTGTAATTTTAGAATAAAAATATTAACCGTGTAATTCGATTTGGAATTCTAGAACTTAACTTGAATGTGAATTAAATTTAAAAACGATTATGTAGTTTAAATCGTGAAGATTATTTAGATGTACTTTAAATTGTGAAGAACAATCATTGCTCATGTTAAAAGAACAAATTAATTTTAAATAACACAGTTGGTATATCTAAATTAGAAGAATTTTTTAAAATAAGTAGTGGATTTAAAAGTCTAGAACTGTAACAGAAAAAAAATAATTTTAAATAATATTGTATGCAACTATGCAGGAAATAAATCTTTGAGTGTAAAATAATGTAAGAAAAATACAAATTTTCTCTTACTTACTATTTTACAAAAATTTATTTTGAAAATTGCATTAAAACTAAGCACATCATCGCACGATGATTTATTTGTGCGTCGCTGTAAAAATTCAATTTAAATTACATTCATTAAGTCTGGCATCAAGTACTGTATTTTATAGAAATTCGCAGCTACACTTTTCTATTTTTTCTTCTTTTTTTGACTATTCATAAATAAATTTATTTGAAAAAACAAAATAGACCGTAGCATGTAATAACAGTTTATTTGAATAGCACAAGCAGTAACTTAATTAGCAAACCATGTTTTTCTTTTTAAGGAATTAAAAATTACTTTCATTGCTCCTTATATTTAACATAGTTGCAATATATCGCTATATGAACTCATAATTGTAGCAAAATGATCAATAATATAACTTTATAAAAGTTTGCAACTGAACTTGTGTGTTCTAATTTTCTGACTCTACTTTTCAAATTGATTTGAAAAATACAATAAACTGTAGCATGTTCTAAAAGTTTAATTTGAATGACGCAAGCAATAACTTAATTTTAAAACAATGTTTTTCTCTTTAAGGAATTAAAAACTTCTTTCATTACTCCTTATGCTTAACTTAGTTGCAATATATCACCATAAGAACTAATAATTGCATCAAGAATTTTATAAATGTTTGCAGCTATACTTGCGTGTTCTATTTTTTAGGTTTTGCATATCAAATTGATTTGAAAAATACAATAAACTTTACCGTGCAATAAAAATTAATTTGAATAACACAAACAAAACTTAATTTTAAAACTGTGTTTTTCTGTTTAAGCAATTAAAAACTCCTATCATTACTCCTTATGTTTAACTTAGTTGCAATATATCATCTTATGAATTGATAATTGCATCAAGACTATTCTATAATATAATTTTATAAAAGTTTGCAGCTATACTGGCGTGTTCTACTTTTTAGGTTTTACTTATCAAATTGATTTGAAAAATACAATAAACTTTACCATGTAATAAAAATAAATTTGATTAACACAAACAAAACTTAATTTTAAAACCGTGTTTTTCTCTTTAAGCAATTAAAAACTCCTATCATTACTCCTTATGTTTAACTTAGTTGCGGTATATCACCATATGAACTTATAATTGCACCAAGACAAATGTTCTTGACACTGGGCGGTATTAAATCCTGAAACAGAATGGAAACAAAAGGTGCGTATATACACACAACGTCTTCCACTCCCATCTTTAAAGTGAACAACTCGGCTTTTATGAACCCGTAACCAAAGAAACGAGTCTTGCATAAAAATCAGCCGTTCTTTTATACACACAATAATGACAGGTTGTGATTCGCTCGTAAAACAAGAAAAACTGACATCATTTTATGCATTTATCGCGAGTAAGCCATTTCAGCGTGGGTTTTTTTATTATAATTTTTTTAATTCCTCTAAAACACGTCCATGAGTTTGAAAGTTAATTAATTGTTCGGCACGGAAACATTTCATTTTACTTAAGGATGTAAGAGCAATTTTAATGAGATAAATGAACAAACGTAGAATTGAATAAGCCTCTGACAGAGTGTCATTTTTTATTCTCGAATAAAAGGGGGGTGGACGGCAGCCTGAAATTTCAATTTGTATCTCGTAAATGAGTTGAAAGCCGCTGTTAAGTGATACATTCTAATGATTTCGATTCAAACTGATGGTTCATTTCTGTTTCATATTTCGTAGAGTGCAATTAACTAAGTGAGTTAAAAAATATTTATATTTAATTAGTTAATAAAAATGCAAATTGAAAACTTTTTTAAATCTTTAATTCTTTTGTAGCGAAGTTTTTTTTAATTTTTTTTATTTCTCAATGTGTGAAGAAATTATAGGTCAATGATAACATTATAAAAATTTTTAGTAATAAATCATTCACTAATCGTTTCACTTTGACCACACAATAGAAAACTATGTACCATTAAAAATAAACAAATGAGTTCTTTATTTAAAAAATAAAATTATTTTCTTTAAAAAAAAACGTCTATATTCTAGAATACGAGGATTCATCATTCATTTAGAATATTATTTAAATTTAAATTTTTTTAGTGGGCTTGGCCGGCTTGGAGAGGTAATTTGGGTGTAAGTGCTATTTAATTTAGTATACAGGGTGTCCTGAAAGTAATCGCGTAAGATTTAAATGCAGGTCAAGCATTTTTTTTTCTTCTTTTTTTTACCACCATCACAGAAGTAAAAATATAAAAGGCGATTGTTGCGTAAAACTTTTTACCAGTACACTTAACAGAAAAGCAAAAGATTCATCGTAAAATCTAGTGCAAAGATAATTTTTTATTTAATATTAAATTCAAAAAAAGTATTATTATATGTGTGCATAACTCGTAAAATATTTTACAAGAATAACAAATAATAATCTTGTTAAATCTATCACCGTATTGTTGATTTTTTTAAAAATAATTATTACTTCTAGAAAACGTCCGTTTTCTTTCAAATTTTGTATTTTATCAACATATATTAGTTAAATTTAATTCTAAGATTCCAGAAAATCTTGATCTCAAGATTTTATCAATTATTTATTAAATTGCTGAAAAAGCTGATCTTTGTTTTTGAGATCTCATATCCTATAATAAACATATGACACTATATTTTTATTTCAATTTTAATCAATTACATTAACATTTATAACAATTGTATTAAAGTTTTTGTTTCGAATAAAATACCATTGAGTTTCGATAGTCATGTTTATAATATGTTTCTTGCAAATCAATCAGGATCATGTCTTAATATTTTGGTTTCTAATTTATCTACCTGGAAAATCCGAAAAGGCCCCTTAACTCTTTTCAGTCATACAGCAATGTTCAGTCATTCTGGAGTCAAGTATTAATTTGAAGTATTTTTCTTTTTGCATACTATTAAAAAAAATTTAAATTTTTTTTTTTTTAATTGAATGAATATCAAATTCAATCATCGGCCAAGTTTAAAAGAAATGAACCCAAAATGAATGTTATCCAAGGAAAAACATCCAATGCTCCAAGGTACAACATTGTGTTGTACCTTAGAACAATTTTCTTTTTTTAAAAAACAAAATAAACCAAAACTTTTTTTAAAATGAAGTGAATGTCTGAATGCATCAAAAAAAAATTTTAATGAAGTGAATGTCTGAAAGCATCAAAAACTTATGTTGATAGAGAAGAACATTTGTTTCTCTCACAAATTTCTTTAGTTTTATGAACTAGATAAATCTAGTTGAAAAAATAAAAAGCTAGAATTTTACCAAGGTCTCCTTCTTATCATTAAATTACACTATTCAGCAACACACGCTTAAAAATATCGGAATCAAATTACGGTATAAAATACCAGCACTTTGAATGTATCACCAGAAAACTCATTTTACCGTAAAAATCCCTTTTTCCTGTAAAATATTATACCGTAATTTTTACATTAATATTTATATAATTAGAGTAATTCAATGTTTTTACAGTAATTTTAACTGGTATATCAGATTTTTTGTTTTCAGCATATTACATTAAAAATGGATTTTACAGTAAAACCTGATTTTTAGTACTTTTTTATCTTAATTTGATCCAAAAGTTTTTATAATGTAAATGTCGAAAAGTGTCTTAAGGATATTTTTCAGTAAACTGCACCTCAACGATGAGAAGTGTCTGATTTGGATGCCCTATATTTGTATACTATTGATACAAGAAATGTTGAAATTTGTAATTGTAATAATGTAACTGTAATAATGTAATCAAATTATTAAGAATACATTCTCAAAGGTATCCATTGTACATATTACAGTAAAAATGGATTTTACAGTAAAACCTGATTCGTAGTAATTTTTTACCTTAATTTGATCCAAAATTTTTTAAAATATAAGTGTCGAAAAGTGTCTTAAAGATATTTTTCAGTCAATTGCACCTCAACGATGAGAAGTATCTGATTTGGATGCCCTATGTTTGGATACAGGAAATGTTAAAATTTGTATTTAGCTAACTGTAATGATGTAATCAAATTATTAAGTATACATTCTCAAAGGTATCCATTGTACAGCCATTTGAAAAAGAAAATCCCTAAGAGGAGTGTTGGAAACAAAAAGACGGAGAAACTTCTTAAAAAGAAAGAAAAGAACAGAGGGGGAGGTCTTCGAAATAATTGGCAAGGTGAAGTGACAGCTCCGTTGAACGCCTTGTCTGTCCGTCTGTCGGAGCTGTCAGCGCCCGTTACCACGTCTGTTTCATGCAGTCTTAACTCTCAACATGCCTCTTTCCAATCTCTAACTTGTCTCTACCTTCGTTTGTGTCTTCGAAATGACAAGAAAATTGCCAAAGGGGCCAAATTCAGTCAAGTGCTTCTCCGCAAGAAGCACAGGGGAGAGGGGAGGCGTGGTGTTGTCCCTACACCTGATTACGTTTTTATTGCATTTCGAATGTTTTATTTTTATTTTATGTCTTATAAATTTGTTCCGCACGCAAATCAGTTGAAGGATTCATTTAAGTTATTGTTTTCTTTCTTTTTTTCCATTCGTTTCAATTCAATTGACGAAATTATTGGGATTTAAACGAAACAGAAAGATGTTATTTTCTTTGTTTGCTTATTGATGCAGAGATGCCAACTGCTCCGGACACGCCAAAATAATTTTAAAAAAAACGGTAAATAACTACAAAGTAAATTTTGCAAATATTTGACTATTTTTGCTTGCTTTTTAAAAAGTACAGCATGATATAAGTACCATAAAGTGGTGAATAATATAAGCCTGCGAATTATTTAGAAATAGTGGTGGATACAAATCTATTGAATTTATTATTAAACCAAGTATTGAATTTATTATTAAACCAAATATTTATCTATTTAATAAATTGAATTTATTAAACCAAGAATCATAATTGATAAACTACCACTTTAAAATAGAAAATTTTTGTCCGGAGCAAGTTGGCATCTCTGTTGAAGTGCAGGTAACGTTTAAGAGTTCTAATTAATTTTATTTTATAACCGCAGCTGAACAGCTGACCTAATTCTGGGTTTACAACTGTAAATATTCGTAGCCTTGAAATTCTGAACTGAACCCAGCAGACAAGGGAACTAACTTGTATTTGCGTTACATAAAGAGTGAAACAACTAAAACCACGGTTAGTCCGATGGAAATAGGATCTAACAAATGCTAAGTCTACCACTGTGGATATTTTAAGTCGGAAAGTGTGAACCGGGGGCAGAATTTGTATTAAAAAGCAGCCGCTGAGACTCGAACCTAGGTTGCCTCAATCGAACCTAGATCCGGGTAAGAATCCTAGCGATGGCTGGTAGATACGAATTCCCCACCCAGCACACACTGACCACAGTGCTGATGTAAAATATCCTCAGTGGTAGACGGATCATGGGTTAGAGTCCCTTGTCGTCAGACTAACAATGGGAGGTTTTCGTGGTTTTCCTCTCCCTGTAACGCAATCTAAAAGTCCTCCACGAAGGCAAATTTCTCCCAATACTTGATCCANCACAATTGATAAACTACCACTTTAAAATAGAAAATTTCTGTCCGGAGCAAGTTGGCATCTCTGTTGAAGTGCAGGTTACGTTTGAGAGTTCTAATTAATTTTATTTTATAATCGCAGCTGAACAGCTGACCTAATTCTGTGTTTACAACTGTAAATATTCGTAGCCTTGAAATTCTGAACTGAATCCAGCAGACAAGGGAACTCTTGGATCAAGTTTTGGGATAAACATACCTTCGCGGAAGACTTTTTGATGGAACTAACTTGCATTTGCGTTACATAAAGAGTGAAACCACTAAAACCACTGTTAGTCCGATGGAAATAGGATTCTAACAAATGCTAAGTCTACCACTGTGGATATTTTAAGTCGGAAAGTGTGAAACGGGGGCAGAATTCGTATTAAAAAGCAGCCGCTGAAACTCGAACCTAGGTTGCCTCAATCGAACCTAGATCCGGGTAAGAATCCTAGCGATGGCTGGTAGATACGAATTCCCCACCCAGCACACACTGACCACAGTGCTGACGTAAAATATCCTCAGTGGTAGACGGATCATGGGTTAGAGCCCCTTGTCGTCAGACTAACAATGGGAGGTTTTCGTGGTTTTCCTCTCCCTGTAACGCAATCTAAAAGTCCTCCACGAAGGCAAATTTCTCCCAATACTTGATCCATGTGTTCCCTTGTCTTCTTGATTGGATTCTAAGTTGCAAGGCTATGGAATTGAACATTAGTAGTCGTAAACTTAAAACTTGGGTCGGCTTTTCAACGACAGTTATAAAATAAAATTTAAAAAAAAAATTCATTCGCCATCGAGGATAGAAACCAGTTCTTCACTGTGATGAAGTACGTACCTTAACCACTGAGCGTTCGAGGTTCTCTTTATTTAGGCGGCTTCAACTAAGTTCTGCATTGCAGAAATATTATATTTCGTGGCAATAAGTCCGTTTTGTGATTAAATTTTTTTTTAAAAGTGGAACATTTTTCAGTGGGCGTAGAATCGTGAGAATATATTAATAAGAACAATTCTAATAGAGAATGTATTGAACAAGGCAATAAATGCATTTCTAAAAATATTTTAAAAGAAGCTTTTTCTTGCTCCTGTAAGGAATATTAGGCACCGACAAAATAGAAAGGTGGCACACACTTTTGAAAATAAAGAATAAGTCAGAATGATAGTAACGGCTTCTTATTTTCCGTAATATTCAGGGAAATTTTAATTGTATACTACATTTGTCTCGATAAGCAGTCTAGTTTGATAAAAGGAAGGTACAGATGATGAGACAAATTTCTAGTACAACACGATCAATTTTGTGACGGAGAATGGAGTACAGCAAGGTGATTCATGCGAGAGATTTGCCATAAGCGAACATTAATGAATTTAAAATTAAAAAAAAGTGAGTTTTATTTTTCAAAATACCGATGTGGTGCTCTAAAAATACTGGCCATGCAATTCACAGAGTAAATCTGCTGAATATATTATGAAATACTTTATATGTCAAAAGATTCGAAATTTGCGAGATATATTCTTTAATATACCAGATTTAACAAAAGTAGTAGTAGTACCTCACAGAAAAAGGAATATTTTGAAAACACCAGAATACGAAATTTCAGTGAACAATAGCTTACTTGAGTCTGCGATGCATATGATATTAGCAAATTCAGCGAAGTTTAATGTATCCATATCATTACTAGATTATCCTTATGGTTATATGTTGTTACATTGGCTTGAAACTTGAGTAAATTAGCATAAAGTATGATTATATCTAAATCAAATACCTAAAAATTAAAAAAAAAAAAAAAAAAAAAAAANAAAAAAAAAAAAAAAAAAAAACGTCAAATATTGTCATTATTTACAGAAAGTTTTTTGTTTGCAAATATAATTAATCTGCATTCATAAATTTTTACTTGATTTCTTGACCAGTTTTTAATGAAGTAATGGCGAAGTCTTGTTTTCTTGTCCCAGTGTATTTTAACTTTTACCTTACTTTGAGCTTTTGGACAGCATGTTGGAAAAATATTTTAAAGCAACAAAAATAATCAGATCGTACAGCCATTTTGAGACAAAAAGAAAATCGGGCAGAAATTTAAGGAAACATAGAAAAGCAGAGAAGAGCATATCGACCAGTATTTTGAGGTAAAACAGAGAAAAGCACATCGGACAATTATTCTGAGACAACAAGGAAAAGTACACCGAACAAATATTTTGAGTCAAACAGAGAAGAGCATATGGACAAACGATTGGACACAATAATGGAAAGCTTCTTGGACTGCCATTTTCAGATAACAGATTAGAGTGCATCAGACAAATTATTTTGAGACAACAGAGAAGAGCATATCGGACAATTATTGTGAGACAATAGAGTTGAACATCAGACAAATATTTTGAGAGAATATAGGAAAGTACACCTGGCACTAATTTAAGGAGAAAAAATATTTAACGAACATTTTAAGATAACAGAAGAATATGCTTTAAACAACTATTTTGGGACAAAAAAAAGCATGTTTGACTGTTATTTTGAGACAACATAAAACAACATAAAAGGGAAAAATTTTAGGAAAGAAATAGACTGTGTGCATAAAATATTTCAATTAACTTAATGCAAACGATTTTTTCTTAAACTTAAATTTTTTTTAGCAAATTTAATAATATTCGTTCTAAATCGATTTAACAGGGATTTCTAACCGAATAATTTATTTTATTTTCTTAAGGAAATACTATATTGAAATTTACATTGATTGATTTAAAGACCTGGAGTAATTTTTTTCTTTTCTTTCTCCTTAGAGCAGTAAAACTTGTTCGGAAATTTATACCCCATTCGGCTGATAGAATAAAATATTATTTTACAAGACAAAAGCAAATTGTGCAGCTTTCTGCTTATTGAGTTTGCAACACAAGCCCAAGCGTGTAACTCCTGATGTTCGAAAGCCCCCTCTCCCCCCAGCAGCTCGTTTATTTCTTAAGTCCCAAGGGCACTTGCCTTTTAATTAAAAGCAGCAACTTTTAATCACACCTCTGGGAAAGCGTGGAAAGCGAGATTTCGAACTGGTTGCGCAACAAGAAGGAAAAATTGAGTCGCTGTCACGAGCGAATGCCCTTTTCCTTCACGCCCCACCCCCCAAATTGTTCAAAGGGGTGGAAGCAATGTTATAAAGGCACTAAAGGGTTCAATTTGAAGCATAGTGCCTATCATCCACCAATGTTCAAGATATTTCAGAACGAAAAAATTGGAACGCTGAAGAATCGTCTGCCACTGGCCGAAGGACATTGAAGTGGAATCGTTTGCAAAGAACTAACGAGTTTTGGAATATAGAATGATATGAGGCAAAAGGAAAAAAGTGGAAGTTTTAAAGGAACTTCGAAGGTTTTCCTTAAGCTAAAACTGGGAAAGACAGCAACTCATCTGCTTCATATTCTAAAGTTTTGAAATTGTCAGCTGCATACCTTAGGCTTCCGGGTCTGTTTTGCTTTCGTTTATGAGGCAAAAATTCCTGATTGGAAATTGTTTTAGCGTAATAAATTTTTAATGACACAAGAGTGTTTAGCAAAATAGAAGTTTCTGAGAATATTAAAATTAAATTGCGATACATATTCAATCGAAAGATTCGATTTTAAAGCTATTGAAATTTGGCTTTTAAATTATAAGAATGCGCTTAGTTATTAAATGCGAAATTTTTACGTTAAAAGAAGGATTATCTTCAGGTTCTTGCAAAGAAGCTGCTATTTAAATTACTGAATAATCAAACAATTTTGGATTCTTTTCTCTATGTAAGTAGAATTTAAAACAAAAGAACACTAATGGATTACAAACGGATTTTATTAAATATTCACCCTCCTTGAATATTTATTATAAAGTTTATATCTATAATGATGCTTTAAACTATAATTACGTCTTATATAAATACGATAAGTTGTTTGTACAGACCTTAGGTGTTAGAATTATTTTTCTAAACAACCTTTTGTATGATGTTCACTTATAATTATTTGAAATTCTTCAGTGACCTTAAAGTAGGATCTATTCGTTTTTTCTTCTTCTTTTTTTTTGAAAATAATATATAAATATATAGTTATATATAAATACAAATAACGTTTTAAAAACTAATTCAGTGTTAATTTTGATTAAACTGCGCTGTAAAAAAACTCAGTAAATCTTTAACTAGGATTTGGTGCAAAGTTTCTCATTGTCTCAAAGTTTAGTTAAGTGAAAGATCGTTTCATTTTAGTTACACCATAAATTGTGAAGTATGATCGAGAAATACTTCGATGATGCAACTGACTGCACCAAAATTTGGTAAAAGACGCAAAACTTAGACGATGACTGTAAACTGAACGATAGTTGTTTACGACTCCATGTTTTCTTTACAACTCAGTCTCGATGCAACGGGACGACTGATGCATGTTGTTTCAAGTTTCTACTTATTTAGGTATGTAAATGTTTAATCGCATTAACTGGAATTAATTTCTTTTATGTTGCCTTTTTAAATTTGGCTGACTGTATAAAAGGGTTAAAGCTATGTCATAAAATAACCAACTTACGGTAAATAGTTTTGTTACGGTAAATAGCAATCTTTGCCTGCAATTGAGTGCTTTAAAAATACCTGAAACTAGTGCAACTAGTGCTAGTTTTATAAAACAAACAAAAAAGAAAGAATGAAAATTGGTATTTTGCTTCTTCAAAACACTTACTTTTGGTGCAACATTCAACTGATATTTGGAGCTAGTGAAAATATTAAAATATGGCAAAATTGAGCTCCATGTTATGTAGCCAGCAAATTGAATACCAATTTTTTTGGTGCAATGTGGCTCGGAATTTTTAACAGTGTAGCAAGCATTCAATTATACTTATATCTTTTAGTGAGTTTGTCACAGAATTGAGCTGGCAGTTAACGCAAGCGTAACATAAAATTGCGATAAAATTAATATGATCAGTCGTACAATCAGCATGATTTAGCTGTCACATTTATGTTGTAGGTGTTGTTTCTAATGTCACTTGCCGCACTAGCAAGCCTGCTTGGTGAAACCAAGCAAATTTAAGGCAGAGGGTGCTTTTCTTGTTTTTCAGTATCGCCATCTACTTCAGCCACACACACGTCACACCCGTTTATTGGGTGGACCCATTCAGCAATTAATGAAATTAAGGTCATTAATAATTAATAGTCTTTCGTTTGTTAATGTGTTGAGAATAATGAAATTTATTCATTAAGTCTCGAGAGCGGGTTACGTCAAAAAAAGGTCGCTCATTCAGGGTTCCTGAGTCGAAAAAAATTGGGAACCACTGCAATAAACTCCCGAAAATAAAAATAAAAATCGCAATTTAATTGCCATACTATTCGTAAAAGGTTCACCATTTCTGATCTATTTCATTCTATAAACCATATTTTTCACTAGTTTTAGAGAAAAGTTATTACCTAATATTAAAAGCTTAGTGTATGAAGAGTTTAAATTATGAATTTTTGAAAAAAATTTCTTAGGTAAAGATTTTATTTATCCATTATCCTTTGAAGTTCGCTGAGCTTAGTTAATAAAAATAGTAAGTGACAATCTTTGAAACTCTTTGGAATGGAAGAGGGTTCTAAGCGGATTTGACAACAAATAGTCGAGGAGTTCATTGGCAACTGATAAACTTTATTTTGGCAGTGAATTTTACCACCATATTATGATATGAATGAAGATTTCGCCAATTGGAAGCTTCAGGGCAAGAAATAAAGTCAAGACACAAACTTTATTTTCGGTTGACATAGAGTAAAGTTTTAAACTTATTTACTCAAATTAACTGAAATATTTTTTAGAACCGTCACCTACTCAAATGTTTGGAAAAATTAGGAAATTCTGCTACTAATGGAATGTCAGCTGTGGCATTTTTAGCAATAGCCATTTTTTTAAACATGTAGCTACAAAAATTGAAATTTTAAAAATTGAAATTTCAGAGATTGAAATTTTAAATTATTGAAAAAAACTGTTAATATTAATAATGCAAGGCATTTTTTAAAATCATTTTTAGAAATATGGTTCATTTTTATGGCTAACATTATACATGGTTCATTCTTAAAATATAGACAAATTTGAAGAAGAAAGCCTGCAAAGATAGAAATTTTCAAAACATTAAATCTTCATTGTAATTCCATATTTATTAAAAAGAAATGAAATGCCCATATTTGACAAAATAAATTGCGTTTGAGTGGCGAATAGTAGACAGTTTTTTAAATATAATTTTAATGCAATATTTAGTCTCCCTGTGTTCAGAAGTGACTGTAAAGTTTGCCCTATAAACTGAAATATGTAATTTGCTGTTATGATATTTAAGTTATTAGCTCCTGTACGCTTAATAATTTAACATCTTGTAAGTTTAATATTTTTAATACCGTCACTTCAACTTTTGGTTTTGTTATATATTTTTGGAATGTAATAAACTAGGTAAATCTGGATGAAACAAAAGAGAATTTTTTTTATGTATATAATACAGTGCATGTATAAAAATCATAAAAGTGGAAGTTACCGCCCTGTTGTAGTAAAAAATCTTCAATTTGCTTATTTTTATTTCAAAAAATGAAAATAATGTTTTGTAAAAAATACCAGAGAAAGGAATCAAACCGAGTCATCTTCAGCTTACCCACATCTTCGAAAACTTTTCCAGCATCGTCTGATTTAATAACAGTGCCCCTGTCCCCTTCCGTAGGACCCCATCCCCTCATTCCCACACCCCTTTTCCTAATTTCGGGCCCTTTCACTGTATATTTACTCTGCAGAGAAATAAAGTCTACCAGTCTGTCTCTTTTATCAAGATGTGTATGCTTTTACCGTTTGAACGAAGGCAGAGCGCTCCACGTAGAAAGCCCACCTCTGCACGGTTCGGTCTTCGAAATTTGCATATTTTCGGTGTATTTCTGCTGTCGGGGGTGGTGGAGGGGTCCTGGGAGAGATTTCCTTTGGGAGACATGAAAGTGAATGGGGGTGGAGGAGGGAAGACGTCGTTTGGCGGTACAACACCTTCCCTCCTCGTTTCCCCCCTCTTTTACAACCCCCACACCATCTCAAAGCTTCCTTCATTCGCTTAAGAGCTGAAGTGGTACAAAAAGATGAAGTGCTAAGCTAGACTAACATAGATCATGGAAGAATTTTGATTAAAATATCGAATGTATATGAAGCTGACAAATAGGAAAATTGTCATATTTAAATCATATTTGTTGAGTTTTTAGCTTGTTGGTATCCATACTTTTACTGTATTTTTTTGTGATATAAATCGATGCTTTAAATTTTGTTTATCTATCAATTTATATCTCATAAAATGCAGTAAAAATATGGAAACTAGCATATATATTTCATTTTATAACCGTCGTTGAACAGCCGATCCAAATTTTGAGTTTATAACTATTAATATTCAAATCCGAAGCCTTGTAATTTTGAGCACAATCCAGAAAACAAGTTAACTCCTGGATCAAGTATTGGAAGAAATTTGCCTTCGTGGAGGACTTTCAGATTGCGTTACAGGGAGAGAAAAACCACGAAAACCTTCCATTGTTAGTCTGACGACAAGGGATTCTAACCCATGATCCGTCTATCACTGAGGATTTTACTTCGGCACTGTGGTCGGTGCGAGTCGGATGCGGAATTCGTAGCTATGAGTAACATATGTAGCTAATTGAATTTTGCTGATAAAAAGTTTTGAATAAAAAAGAAATATTGTCTTTTTTAAAGATTAGACAGCATGCTAGACTAAGATACGAATAAATAAACTTTTATGGGGTAAAATATGGATGAAATTAAAATATAAAATTGGTTAGTTTACGATGTATGGAAAAATATGATGCAAAATTGCATCCAACTTTTTTGGAACGTTTTCGGCAATTTTATAAAAATTATAGTATCTCCAGAAAAGGCAAACAAAATAACAAAAAATAATTATGCAAATATTAATAATTGAGGCTAGGTTGCCTAAATCATTTACTTAAAACAGTACATCATATTCGTTGCAACTGTTAAGAATTATCTAAATAATTTTGAAAATTCCGTTAGAAATTTTATTTTCTAGAAGGAATCTATAGACCACTTTTGAATTATGACTAGAGACGAGTCACCTTCGAATCTTCAATCACACGTTTGCTTGTTTCGAATAGTTCTAAGATACAATATTAATCGTAATTTGGTTTAATTTACCATGCTTCACAATGGAACAACTAACTTCACAACAATGCTTTAAAGCTGATTTTGGCACCATTTGAGATAAAACTCAAATATTTGTTTTACACGTTGTTTTGTAACTTGTCATACTGTTGTTGTTTTACAGTAGAAAAGCTAACTTGTTTACCCAAATGGTATAGGACTGGTCATTTAATCATGAAAATAGATTTTGCAGCGAATTACTCGAGCAGCGTAACGCTATTGTCAAAGCTTTTATTTCTCTTGTCTTTTAAATATGAATATCAATTTATTTTCGTTAAACTCTTAGACACATGAATGTTATTTTTTTATAATATACTATCGACCAATAAGATTCAGTGCTCTTGTGTATATCCGTGGAAGTATAATGATAAGCCAGGGTGTTTCTCTTGGTATGATTCAGCCCACATTCATGATAATATCCAAGCCAATATCTTGTGTACTTGTATGACATTGTGTTTCCTACATTGAGGCAGTTTTGCGAAAGTATATCCATGTTTCTTCCAGAAGGACAACGGTTACTTACATGAAGCTTAATTCACTATGGATTAGTATGGTTACAACAGGGTTAACCGATTGAACAGACCTATCCGAAGTATGGTCCTGAACCTTTTTAATAAAACTCTGGCTCGAGTTTAATCATCGAATTAGGGGGTACAGCAGCAAATACTATCTACTAATAAGTATTTGGACAACTGTGATAGAAAAGAAAAACAAAATATATTTATATTCAGGAGTGGCGCTCCAACTCGTCTCAAAAGTTCATGTCTGGGTTCTGGACATGGTAGTCTCCATATCTCGATATGATAGTCTCTATATCTAAGCATGGTTGCTCTGTTGATTCCATATCAATCCATGGTGGACCATGCAATATGACAGACCATCCTGGAAGTAATATGAGTCCAATCCGTAAAACTGAAGTAAAGTAAGAATCATATTATCACGTAAAATAATGCAGTAGGTGTTGACATTGGATCAAGACAATAACGTTTCCTGTAAACTTGGACCCAAGATCCCAATCTATCGAGGAGAAATACCCCTAGATATAAATAATTGCTGTTCCGTAGATGATTATGGGTATCCAAGTACTTATTGGTAGTGAGTAAGTGGAACAGAATAAATAATTTCATAACTATAAAAAAAAACACTTGCATTTCAACCAGTTACGTGGCCTGGGATGTCCTGGTGGTTTTGATTCCACAATTTTAAGATTAGGGCAACACAGTGAGCATTCGACACTTTCATTTGTAATTTCATGCGGCTATTTTCCTTAAAAATTCTACTACTGAGCGAAGCTAAAGTAAATATCTTTTTTTCTGTCTTAGCTGACAAAGATTGCTTCCTTTTGTGGGCAACATTTCGTTTAAATAAACAAATTCATGCCTGAATATTTCATTCTTGGTTTGATAAATGAAATTTAAAATGTTCGTGACAACCATGACCTAGAAATAGATTTGATTTGTATTCCTTGAGCTAGCGGAATTAAAACCATTCTGAGAAATTAAACAAGTGTTTTTGTTTTTTCACTGCCACTTAAAAAAGTCATATTTTCTTAGAAAGTAAAAGTTGGCAACAATTGAAAAACCTTTTCATCATAGAAACCATTTTTTTAGTTTGAAGAGCTAGCGATACCGGTCTTAATTGATTTTTAGGTAACCTTTAACATTCTTATGTGGTATGAAAGAAAAATTTATCTTTTAAACTACTCTGAATATGATTTAATACAGTATTAAATTAATAATTAAAATGGAAATCAGTTCTACAGTTGAATTTAAAATGCAATAGTGCGTTTAATATTTTGCTTATTAATCTTTGTTGTTTGAGACTAACAGGGTTAAAGCTTTAAAAAATGACAAAGATAAAACCTGTAATTTAATTTCAAAAATCATTATCTATTACAGAATGACTTATAAAAGATGTATCGTATTTAGTCAAAAGAGGATTTGAATTAGCTTTTAGCCATTGTTAAGAATGCATTATTTTGGCATGAAACACGTGAGGATATAATATAGTAATCAACTCTTCAACTCTATTTCGTGTAATTTTGTTTGCTACTAATGTTATAACTTCTATTTTAACAAAATTGTTAATTGATTTATTTTTAAACTCGTCATTATCAGAAATTTATTCCTTTTTCAAGAATTTTTTTTCATTTTTTTTCAAATAAAGGTATATGTAAATGTTTATTATTTGCCACTTTAATTGTATGCCGATTTATTTATTATTATCTTTTAACTTTTCTGCGTTATCACTCAGCGTAAAAAACGGTAATGACAGGAAATATATAATTCATCCAAATAACTATAACTGAAAATCTCAGAAGTCAAATATTTAATTTTATGATTTTCAAACCAATAATTACGAAAGTTAATTTTAAGAATAATTTAATGCTTCAAAAATAATAATTATAATTTAGTGAGAAAAAATCACTTGTTGCAGTAATTCTTAGATTAGCTGATTTGCAGACGTTTTCATTTGGAATTTGAGAAAATGAATATAAAATCTACATCTTTATGTAACCAATTAAAGCGATTGCCAGAGGATTTGCGTGTTTCACAGAGGATTTACGTGTTTTTTATGCCATGTTAGACAGTTCACGAAATGTCTATTGGCTGTCATGTAAAAAAATTAAATTCAAATAAAGAAAATAAGATATTTTTAATATAACAATCCCCCAAAGGAAAAAAAACATAAAAGAGTTCTTCAAAATACTAAAATATAAGCAAAAGTGTCGTCAGAATAAATAAATAAAAATTTAACAATCCAATTATGACTTGAAGAGAAACTTTCGATTTCAAAAATAAAAGTAATTTTATGAAATAAAAACTGATAATTTAAGGTTTTCATTTCCAAGTCTTATTTTATTTAATGATGTTTTATTTTGAATATTTAATAAAAGTGAATTACTTTTTGCCCTTATTTAGACTGCAGATTAATATCAGCTTAATTTAAAGATCCCAATTAAAAGAGCAATTTTTTCAATTCAAGTATTAAGCCATTGGACGTACTATAAAATTGTTAAAAAATATAGCATTTTGTTTAAAATAAGCAACCTTTAAAACACAAAATAAATTTTTTTTATTTCATTTTTTATTATTTTTCATAATTTTTTTTTAATTTGCTTATTATTATTTTTTGATAAAACTGAATTATGTTTTGAGCTTATTTAGGCTGCAGTATAATTAAAAAATCCAAATTAAGTGAGTAATCTTTTCAAATCAAGTATTAAGCCAGAGAACATAAAATAAAACTACTTAAAAAAGTAGCATTCCGTTTAAAATTAGGACATTGAAAACACATAATAAAAATTATTTTTATGTAATAAAAATTATTTATATTAATTCTTATAATTTTTATAATCATTTTTCACTCTTATCATTTTCTTATAATTTTTCATTCTTATAATTTTTCATATCATTTTAATTTACGTACTTTTAATTTTTAATAAAACTGAATAATGTTTTGAGCTTATTTAGGCTGCTGAATAATACCTATACAATTAAAAGAGCCTTATAAGAAACTCTTAAAAGTTAAGAAGTAGGGCATAAACATACCGTAAAACTGTTTAAAAAAATAGAAATTCTTTTAAGATTAAAAGCGAAACCCTGAAAGCACAAAATAAAAATTGTTCTTTATGCAATAAAAAAAAATTATTTGATTTTTTATTATTTTTCTTCAATATTTTTATCAATTTCTGTATTTTTATTTTGCAGTTTTTAATGAAACTAAATTTATTTAGTCACATTAATTACGCTACAAAGTAATATTTTTCACAATTAAGAGTTTTGTAGGAAAATTTTCATACCAAAATGTAAGTCATGGAACTGACCGTAAAACTGCTTTTAATTTATCTTATGTACTTATCATCATTTATTAATAATTATTATTATACTCTCTTGTTTAATTTGAAAAAAATCAAAAAAAAATCGATGTTTACAATTAGAAAAGAATTGCATTTTTTTACCTGTTTACCTGCATTTCTTTTCTTAATAAAATTCTCACATTTCGAATATTAACTCACACTTTTAACTAAAGAAGTTTACTACAGTAAATTCAGCCGGAAAAAAAAAAGAAATATAAGCACTTTTTAAAAGCTTTGAATAATCTTCCTTAAAATATTTCATTATTAATTTCTAAATCAAACACATATTAACTCCATAATTTCAAAATACTTATTCTAAATCTCATAATTTCGAAAATTATGCTTTGCATACCGCATCCAGGGATTTACGCCACATTTACACACACATCCCCCATTCTCAAAATTTCGCTTCTGTTCTTAGTTTCCATGGTAACCATTTGTATGTAAGAAGGGTTTATATATTGTTTCCTTATCTTGGTTTTTAATTTTGTATTCGTGGGAAGTTGGATAAAGCTCATGTGTGTGCCTTGCCTTGACCTCCCGCTGCGAACTTGAGTATTATGCTTAATTACTTAACTGTTAATTAAGACAGAAAGGAGATGGTTTTAACGTCAAAAATATATTCCAGGCATAAGCGTAAAAGTGTGTGATCTAGTTCACCCGCAAGACGCAAACGACTTTTAAATTTGAGTACTCATTATGCAAAAATTGATGTTACTGAACTGTTTTCTGTGAGTTGAATGCGATGTGGTTTTCAAGATAAGATTGCTTTGTAATGAAAAATAAATTGTAATCTAATTTCCCGAGTTTTCGTTTTTTAAATATCTTTATTTAGAACTTCGAGAGGCTTTTGAATGTTTCAACTGAATATTTTGATTCCGAATTTTCGATTTGTATTTTGAGCTGTTCTGTTTATATTACATTTGTATTGAACAATATTTCTATTTTATTAAGTACAATTGTACTTTGAATAATCCAATCAAGTAAAACTTTTTATTTCTCTTAAGGAAACAAATTTCAAATAAATTGTTATTTCACAACTCCTCTTTGAATAAATGTGCTATTTCTCAAATATAGTTTACTTTTCGCTGCCCTAAATATATTCTAAGAAATGAAAACTCTAATTTCTCATATTATTTTCTTAAAGTCGAATTGTAATTGTTTTGTATAAATAAATTAAAACAGTCTTTCAGTAAAAAGTGATTAATTTAATGCTATTTGGATCTTTTAAAACTGTTTTGGGATAACAAGTTTTAAAATTAGGATCTAAATTTACGTTTATTAAATAAAAAGTTTAAATCTGTTCCTGAAAAACTGTACTGAGATATCTTATGGTTACACCATGGACATTTGGTACATTTTTAGTGAACCATGCATTTATAAATCCCACCCATATTATTCAGATACTCCTACGTGATTCGATACTCACAAGCAAAATTTCGCACCTGGCCAAAACCAATAAAAACAAAGCTTGTCGGAAAACAAGGGGCGATAGGGGGTCGGGTAACTGATTAACGACTTTTCAGGAACAATTGCTTCGCATCAAGGTAGAATTTAAATTCTTATCACGATTCAGGTACTTGTTGTACTCAGTTTCTTGAACAGGTAATTTATATATTGACACCCGTATACCCTTATGCTTTTAAACTTGTCACTGCGCAGGGAAACGTAAGATATTTTCTCAATTTTTCATGCTTTTTGTTGTTTCTTAGTTGTGCTATTTTTGGAAATTCTACAGGCATGCATTGTTTATATGTTTTATCGTACTAATTTGTAACTTACAAATTAAACATAGATTTATTTTTTAATTTTTAATATAATTATTTCATTTTTTCATGCTTTGTATTCCTTTGTATAGTTTCCATTTTGCATACTTATGGACAGGAGTAAAAAGTAATGATTTTATTTTAAAATTAGATTAAAACCACGTAATAATGAGATTAGAAATATTAATAAGTTTGTAGAATCCTCTCTGTTTACCAGTTATTATATCGTTCGATTAAAATTAATAAATTTAATTAGTTTTTTTTAACACTCTTATTCTATAGATTTTTCTGATATTTGATAATTAAATTTTGTGTAATGAAATGGTTAAATAAATGAATTTATAGTAAGACTTTTCAATTTTACAAAATGATTCAATTTAAATAATTTTGGTTTTTAAAAATTATATTGTGAAAGCATATTAATATTTCTTTCAAAGATTTAATGGATAAACTAACCATTGCATTGATAATGTATTTATGTTATGATCAAATGAAAGGACTAGTAATTATGTAACTATTTTGTTTTAAAATATAGCATTAAAATCGCTTAATACTGCGAATTTATCTACATTACCTTTTACATAATCCTTTCTACTGGAAAATTATCATGTAGTTTAATTAATTTTCTTTCTTTATTGACTTTTTAATCCTACAGAATTTTTTTTTTGCTTATTTAACTATGATTTTGAAATAACTATAATTTATATAACGATAACTTATATAACTATAATTTTATTAGAGCTATAATTTTTGAAACCTGAATTTCCAATAAACCGTTACCATCTGAACGAAAAAATCACCAAATGAATGCATCAAATACCGTATAATCTGCTTTTATTAACTAGAGTTATAGTTTCTTTTTTTTTTTATAGAATAGTCATTACCACACGGTTATGTCATTACCTACAAAGTTAAGGTATGACTAGTTTGGAGTGGCGGCAAGGAGATGCATTTTACCACGATTTGCTCTCTCGGCCACTGTGGTTTTTCTTGTTCTGTTTTTCATCTTTTTCTCTCCCAGCTACTGTGGGTTTCTAGTTTTCTTCCCATCTTTATTTTTTCTTTCTCATTTTTCATTGGAAACTTTATGTTTTTTTATTTCGAATCAATTTTGTTTCTTCTCCTTCCTCTCTCTCAAATCTTGAAAATGGGCGCCTATTTTTGAAGCGCTTGAAACATCTCGACTGTCATTTGCAATTTATAAATATATATGAAGCAAATGACGTATTTAATCAGATAATATCTTACAGCTTCAGTATACAGTGTTTGTATACAGTTTCGTATACAGTGTTTGAAATTACTTTGTGTGTAAAGATGGTTTAGCTCCACATCTGAATAGAATTGTAACATATTTGACAAATGTATAATTTAACGTGCGTAGAGTGAGTAATTTAACGTAATAATGATTCAAATTTCTTTTAATATCTCACATGTAAAGTCTCACTAAAAATACTGTTTAACAAGTTGAAATCCTTTTTTTCATGAATAAAATTATGCTATATTATAATCAGGTTCTAGCTTAGATTATGATCTATAATTATATATTTCTTTTTCATTTTTTACACGAGATTTGGTTCGCTATGTGGGTAAAAATGGTGCAGCCCATCAAAATAAAGTTGTAACACATTCAACAAATTTATATCTTAACGTATTTACGTTATGATTCGACTTTTTTTAAATATCCGATTTGTAAACTTTCACTACTAATACTGTTTAACAGATTGATAGCACTTTCCTTTCCTTTTAGTATGACAAAATTAGAAGGAAATTAAATTACTTAAATGACAGGTTTTAGTTTGAACTACATTGAATAACTTTATTATTAATTATTTTTCTTACAAAAAGATTTGGCTTACTTTGTATGTAAAAATGGTAATGCAATTTAAACATATTCGAAAAATTTATGGTTCATTTTCTTAACATCTCCTGTATAAACTTTTATTAATGATACTGTTTTACAGAATATATCCTTTCTTTCATTATAGAACAATTACATACACTTAAAAGCAAAACTAATTTGAAAACATTAATAGTCCACATAATTCACACATAATAGTCCACGATTCAGAGTTCTTCAAAATGTTTTAAGTATTATAGGCAATGAACCTGCTAGAAGAAATGAAGTTTTGGTTTCAACTGTAATCAACTTAAATTTATGGTTCATTTTCTTAACATATCCTGTATAAATTTTTACTACTGATAATGTTTAACAGAATATATCCTTTCTTTCATTATAGTGCAATTATATACACTTACAAGCAAAACTAATTTGAAAACATTAATAGTCCACATAGTCTACAATTCAGAGTTCTTCAAAATGTTTTAAGGATTATAGGCAATGAACTTGCTAGAACAAATGAAGTTTTGGTTTCAACTTTTCAAAACAATAAATAATTAGCAGCATTCTTGCAAATTAACAGTCGTAATCTTAGATGTGACAACCCCTATCAGTGGATTGGCAACGCAGATGCCTGGATGGTTTTTGTCTTTTCATTAATGACAACTATCTGCGATCTTTATCGAAGAACTAAATGACAAATTTATAGACAGGATGACGGACCCGTAGGGAAAAGGAAAGTGGAGGGGAGGGTTGTGCTGTTAGTCTGCTGGACGTTCTTCTCAGCTGCAACTGGAAGAAAATCGTCTGCGATAGAATCAAACGCAGAAGGAAACGTATATGATGGAGCACAGGCATAAATAAATAAAAAAAAGGACCTCCGGTAACAAAATCCCAAAATGATTTATGATATTTAATTATTATTTAGGGTTACATGCGACATTTAAGAGGAAGATGATGACGCAATAGTGAAGGATTATTACACCAAATGTTCTTCTATTATCTCATTTGCAGCTCGGCTACTGTTTTAATGGTTTTTTGGTAACAGTTTAATTGGCTTTATATTCCTAGAATTATTCCGAGGAAAGCTTTAATTTTAAACTGAATTATGTTTCTACCATCTGCTTTTGCGAATTTCATCTCTAAATCTCTAAAACTATTTTAAATTGAAATATTGCAAAGCCCCAAATGCATGTTTGATAAGCAGTATCTGTTTATAAAATAAATTATACGAAGTTAGTTTATATTCTTCCTAGAACTGAATAATAATTTTTGTAATGACATGCCTCATAGAAATCTTGTTTTTCATTTCTTTTTTCATTATTTTTTTTCGTTATTTTTTTTTTCATTAATTTTTTTAATTATTTTATTTCATTATTTTTTTTTTATTATTTTTCCTCATTATTTTTTTCATTATTTTTCTTAAATTATCAAACAACAATCTTGGGAAAAAGATTTCTTTCCTTATTTTTTTCGTACATTTGAGAGATACTTTTTTATACTGTAAAAACGTCTTGGCAAATTCTAAGATAGAATACATCATGGATGGAAAGAAAAAAAAAATTTATTAATATTTAGATAATTTTTTTGAACACAAATCCCATGAAAATTACAGAAATCTCATTTTTTTATCACTATTTAGATTATCAATTTTTTAACACAAATTTCAAAAAAAAAAAAAAAAAAAAAAAAAAAAAAAAAAANAAAAAAAAAAAAAAAAAAAAAAAAAAAAAGGGAACTAGAAAATTAAGAATAATTTCATTTTTAAATCAACATTTAGGTCATACATTTTTTAAATACAAATCTTCTTAGAATTAGAAAAATCTCATTCTTTCTTTTATTGACATTTAGACCATAAATTTTTTTTTAACACAAATCTCTAAAAATTAGACATCTAACTTAAAAAGAGGGCCTTTCTTTAATAAAGACACCAATAAGAAGAATTCATATTAAAAAAAAAAAAGTTTTTTTTTTAAAATTTACTATTTTTAAAAAATGCGAATTTTCAAAACTTATTTTACGTTACTCTTTGCCTCATGATTATTATGGCCTTGAATTTTCAGGAATTTAAATAGTATATTAATTTAGATCAGCACAAAATTTTCAAATTGCCACATAGATAGAAATATTATCTTTATGAATATTATTTTTCAATAAATTTTAATTAATATTTAAATTTAATATGATATTTAAATTTATTATAATAGTAAACTACTAAATTGATTAATTAAACAATCAAATTTAATCATCATTTCAGAAATAAAAAAACGCGTGTTAAGATGAAGAAAAAAAATTATGGATACACATCAAACAACAAATTTGAATCTCATGGTAGATTATATTGTGATGTATATGCTTAAATGACATACATAGTCACGTTAGTACAGAAAATTCATTAAAAACTTTGAAAAAATTTATACATGTAACTAGAGTTCACACTAGCTAAAATTTAGTGATCCAATATCACCACCTAGGTATTCATTTAGTGATCTTAAAACGTACATGGTAAACAAACTAGAGAAAAAATAATTTAACTTTACAATTACATAATTCATGTTATGATGCGCATCAATAATTATTGATTGTCATCGATAACACCCTAAAACTAGCTAGGTTTATTACCCTATAATGATTGAAGATCAGTATAAATTGTTGTTGTTGTCGTCTGCCATTAAGGCAGAGGAGGTGCAATTGTTCTTGTTTTCCAGTGGCTCCATCTATAGCCAAGAATTTGACTTCAGTCACAACCATACGTCACATCTGTTTCTTAGAATCTATTAAAATTAAGTTATAAAAAGCTAAAATAATAATAGTAAATAGATTCAACATAGAGATTAAAAAGCTGAGACCAAATAAATAAATAAATGATGAAAACAGAGAAGGAAAGAACTAGCAAAATATTATATTAAAAATTAATTACCTAAGAATTATAAAATTTTAAATAATGTCAATTCTAAAGATAACAAAAAAATTTTTTTATTGATGAACAACTATTTTGTCAGAACATGTTGTCAAAGCTCAGCACGTAAGCTTGAAATTTCAATATTTATACTTAAAAATGTTTATACCAGCTACTTTCAGTTATTTCATTTGGATATCATGCATTTTAATTTCATACCACGCGTAAGATAATAAAATTAGTGTAAGAATTTTTTTTACATGCTCGGAATTTGATGCATAGAAAAAAAGCTATTTCGCAACTATTTTGTAAATTTCAAACTTATTTCAAGGCGACAAATATATGTATCAAGCTAACATATGATTTTAGCGACATTTGTAGAACAATTGGCGACTATCATCATCATGTCGCTATACTAGCGTGAACTCTAACAGTGAAATATATTTGAATATCTTCAACACTTTTTAAAAAGATATTTTTTTTTGTTCTGGTTTTTATTCCACAACGGTGTAATGTTGTAAGACAGCCAAAGAGCGAAAATTGAACTTACTAAATTCTATATGTATAAGTGATGGAAAAATTAAAAAACTGGTGATAAATTTTTTTAAAAATGTACACAAAAATAAATAAATTACTCAGAATTTTGCAGCCAATCTATTAAAAGTAATGAGAGCTAAAAGTTTGAACTTTCCATTTTACCACAAGTTTGTATGTTAAGAGGCAATTAGACTCTGTAGCGGGCATAATATTTTTGAGAAAAACAAATGATATTAAATAATATTTTAGTCAAAACTGCACCCAAAGCTATGGATTTTTTTATTTTTTATTATAGTTTTCAAATCACGCATCAACAGTTTTCTCAACTTCAATCCTTTAATTGGAAAAGGATTACAGGCAAAAAGTTTAGCATTTTGGAAGGCAATAAAAATAAATTCCAGCTTACAAACTTTTTATTTCTTTCAATCTCTTTAGCGATTTGCCACAAATGATCATCAAATGTTATTACAATGGAAGTCAAAGTCTGTCGTGCCGTTTAGGCTATTATTAACATAACTTCTTCAAACAAATCATAAGTTGTGATTGCTCGTGAACAGACTCTTTCACCCATGTCAATTCCCGCCTATATCATACTACCGTTATCCAACCATGAAAATCCATTGCCAACACAATAAAACAATAACAATCGCACTTTTAAGTATTCATTCCTTGCAAACGATTTTCTACCTCCAATGAAAAAAAATAGAAAGAGCAATAAAAAAAAATCGTTTTCTATTTGAATATGTGATAATAGTTATCGTGCGTAACTATATTAGCATGAGTGGCTACTGTATTTACACTAATTTGCATAAATGTCACCAGGGGGCGTAAGCAGGAGGAGTTTTTGCTTTGTTTGCCACACCCAGGGGGCGTGCGTGTTCCCGCCTGAACGCACGATAGTTTTAATTTCTGTGACAAGAACGAAAAAGAAATAAAAGAAGAAAAAAATAAATAACACAAACAAAAGAAAAATAAGATAAATAGTTGAAAGGAAAGGGTTGTTTTGCGACATACCGGTTTCAGACGATACCACATATCGTGACGCGAAAGTTGAGTAGTTGTCGCTCTTGTAAAAAATAAAAAGAGAAGAAAAAAAAACATTATAGTGTTAAGAATAAATAGCACGAAACTAGAAAATGAAGAACATCAATTAAGAGGGAAAGTTTTTGATACAAAGCAAGCAGATTTGTAGGAGAGGTTTTTTAATCTACACATTGTTTTTATTTTTAAATTGCAAACTCGTTGTTAATCTGATTCAATGATTGATTTTTAATTAGATTGAATTATTTTCTGTAGAATTCAAATCGTGAATGCCTTCTGAACAATGAAAAATAAGACTTTTCTATTTAACTTAAAAACCTTTTTTAAAAAACATATTTAAGTTTGCATGATATTGTGAATATTTTATTTTAAATTCATTCTTACTTTCACATACAATCAGATAGAGGCATGAAAAACTACTAATATACTGTTAAGTTTTTATGAACGAGATTTTAGTTACAAGTATTTGCATATTTCTTTTAAAATTTATATCAGGTTAACTATACTGAGGATATTTCATTTTATTTACTAATTTAATTATTTATTGATATTTTTGCATTTTATTTTTAGTTTAGTGTACTGAAAATAAAATATATGATATTCCACAAAGGCAGCCTGTAATATATGTTTTGGAATCTTTTTCAAAAGCAATGACAAAAAAATTTCCGCAATATGAATCGCAAATTAATATTGAAGCTCAGAAAAAAGAAAAACACTCACGAAAACAGAGAAATCATGATTGAGGAAGGTGACTCAACTAAACACCGAAGCCTATTTAATTGCCGGAATGAACATAGAAAGGTATAATATACATAAAAAGAATAATGGAAATACAGCTAAGTTTCACGGGAAAAGAAAACAGGTTTTGATTTTCCTTTCTGACTAAATCCACTAATGATTCAAAGCATTTCGATAGCATTTTGTTTTCCCTTTACACTTCCTCTCACATCCCCTCATCACTTACATATAACTTTAAGACTCAATAATACGCATACTTTTCTTATAAAAATTCCAAAATATTTAATAAGAGCGGTCATTATAGAATACCCTGTATAGTCAGTCGATATTTTTAGCAGAACTATTTGTGTAAGTGTCTATTCCATCATGGTTTTAGAAATAAATATTTATCCATTTTTTTACATCGGTACTTAAAACTATGTGACAGTTTAAAAATGTCAGTCATCGTTCCGTTTTTGCCGAGAAACTGAATCGCAGACATGTCAACAATTTGTAAATCACAGTATTCTTCTAATACCATTCCAATTCCGTTTTAAGTTTTGATCATAATGTTTACGTTTCGATGGAAAAAAAGAAGTAAAAATTGCTTTTTGAGAATATTAAATTGCATCAATGTCAAAGTAACCATGAAGGCTACCTGGTGGGCATACCTTATAATTGTTGAACAAAATTAAAAAGCGGTATTATATTATTTTTATTTTATTTTTTAAATAGTTGGGAAGATACAAACAGCTTTCTTAAGTGGCTACGAATTTCACACAAAAAATAATTTGGAAAAAATGTCAGTATAGAGAACACTGAACAGTTACCCTTAACACAGTAACCTTTCAGTTAGAACAGTTACCTTTTAGTAAGAAATACTAAGCAATAGATTGATCCATCTTAAAACAGCAGCAATGAAGAGAATACCGAGCAAATGTAAACCGGTCAATGGCCTGATTCTATTTATTTGACTGGTATGAGCACCAGGTGCATTGTAAAAGATCCTAGATCAACCAGATCACCAGATCACCAGATTCCTGTAAAAAGTTATCGGTGCTCAGTATGCCGGTATATTTGACAATTAAATCCATTTTTATAGATTATTTTGCTACCGAAAAACTAATTTACAGTAATAATTACCGGTAAAATACATTTTTCATAAAATGCATTTTACTGGTAAAATGAATTTTCAAAAAATGGATTTAACCAGATTTTTCGTTAAAATGCATTTTGCGGATGATGCATCCAAAATGCCCGTATTTTATATCTTAATTTAATCGGAAATTTATTGCAGTGAGGTCATAAAGTTATTCTGAAATCCCCTTAATTTATCAAAAATTAGTATAATAAATAAATAAAAACAATTTGACCGTCCTTTTTTCTAGTTTCCTTTAAGTTTTTAGGCTTTTACTTGCAATTTAAGCATTTCAAACTTGCTTCCATAAAACAATTCTTTTTATTCCTTGAAAATCTATTCCACATTTAAAACTTCCTTAGTAACAACGAAGAAATATAAATATATCTTGTAGGTATTAACTTTAAGAATTATCACAAAAAAAGGAAATAGCAAAAAAATCATAACCATGTTCTGCAAAATATTTTTTATATATTGGATTATCAATTTCTTGCCTTTTTTATGTATAAAATTATATATATTTTTTTAATAAACACGGGAACATGCATTTTTTTATGCTCGCAGAAATTCCCGAACTTCAAACACGAGAGTCTTAATTGATTTAGTGTTACGAGGTCTAAGTCTTGTGCCCATACAAACATATTAAAAGCCATTACAAGATAAAAACTTTTCACTCGATTATTTTTAACATTTCTTTAGAGCAAAAAAAAATTTTTTTTAAACACGCTTGAAGAAAAAAACAGAAAAAACTGAGTTGAAAAAATGAAGAAAGGGGAAGTTGCATTAAAAAATTAATGCGTTTTTTTAGTACCTAAATTAATTGAGTTTAATCAAAATTTATGAGATATATGCAAGAATAAAGATTACTTAATGACGTATTTTTAACGAAATAAAATAATTTTTTTTATTTAAGTAAAAATGTTGAGAGATTTTTTTTTTTATTTTTAAAAAAGTAGTTTTTTTTCTATCATTGTTGAGTGTTTTGCATAGAAAAAGCATTATGATATTTTAGTACGTGTTGTAAAGAAAATACAGGGAAAAAATAAAGGAATAGAGGGTAAGGTCTAGCTGAAGTTCGCAAAAAGTGTAAAGTTTTTCCCTCTTACCCTCACAGAGCGCTAAATATCCCGGCCACACGCAAGTAGGGCATTTATGTATTTTCTGCGACGAAAACTATGCCCACAGACACGATGTAAAGAAATAATTTTATGAATATTAAAATCTCATTTTTTTCCTAATTTTTTCAGGAAAAAATGCGGGAGCTTTGCAAACATTCTTAAATTAGAAGAAAGAGATCGAAAAAGGTAAAAAAATAAAAAATGAAACTTTTTTTTAATTTTTGTTTTGAGTAAATTGAAGCACTTAGTAACGAAAACAATTTCGTATGTCGTATGTATTTTTATAATACAAAGTTCGATACAATACCTAAGCGAAATAAAAGACTCCTTTATTTCAGAAAAAAGAAAAACATTCACATGTATAACGTGCTAAATATAAAAAATAAAAAAAAACTCCTTGATAATTTTTTTGTCTGACAGTTGGATTTTTACGCTTATGATTGCATGATGCAACATTAATTATTTAGGGTACAAACCTTAAATAAGCTAAAATATTTATGGAAGCGATAGTTCGTAAATACAAGGGTACAAACCTTAAATAAGCTAAAATATTTATGGAAGCGATAGTTTGTAAATATAAGGGTACACACCTAAAATAAGGATACAGAATGGATACAAACCTTAAATAAGCTAAAATATATATGGAAACGATACTTCATGGATACAAAGATGGAGACAAGATAAGTTCGATACAATATTTATGTGAAGTAAAAGACAGTTTTGCTCCTGAAAAAAAAAAACATTCACATTTACAATGTGCAAAATAATAATAAAAAAAACAAGGCACCTTGATAATTGTTTCATCTAAAGTTTGGGCTTTCACGTTTAGGATTGGATGATGTAATATTAATGATTCGAGATACTATCTCAAGTTAAAATATTTATGCGGGGGAGATGATATTTTAAGTTTCAAAATCAGACACAAAAATGTACTTTCTTTTAATAAATATACTTTTCCTGACATGTTTTGATTCCTAACCTCAAAATATGAGTGGTTGTCGCAATTAGGAAAATATAGTCTTAATAGTTTTTTCAGGAGGGAAGTCGAAATTTTAGGCCCCTTAAGTTTTTAGTTTCTGTTTATTTCACCATATCTCAGGAAATGTTTAAGAAATTCAAATAGTTTTGTAACAAAATTATAAAACTTCTTTATTCAAAGATGAGAAATATGGAAAAAATTAATTTTTATAAATATTGATTATTTTTTATAATTATTTTAATAATGCTAATTTCTTTTAAGTTTTGAGAAAGATTTCATCATTTCCCAGATATCACAGATTGTCACAGTGACGTCATAATTAAGTCAGAAACGGTCACAGCAGTCACAGTCACAGGTGACTGACTTGTCTCAACGAGAGCATAATGTGACTTTGATGTTACTCTGTCTTGTGATATAACATAAAAGTGTCTATGACCATTTATTGTGACTTTCGTCACTTGGTAATCATAAATATACTTAACAGAGACTAAAGTCACTTGGAGAATTGGCTGCTACTTTGTTGAAACTTTGATCCCTTGAAAGTGACGTGGTAACAATTTCTTGACTTGTCCTAAAAAAGTTCCAGCAGTATTTTTTGCGACTTATCTCATTTTGTTTTCATATTTACTTTTTATCGAATTTGTTTCATTGAAGTCACGTGTATACATTTATGCGACTTGTTTTACTAAAGTTATGATTTCACTCGATACAGAATAGTCATTTACAATAATTACAAGTCTTGTAATCAACTTTTTGCGACAAATCTCTTACAATTAAGCATGTGAATCCCAATAGAGCCGCAAATGGTCACAATGATTACATTCTGAAGTGTGACCTATCTAAATATTTCCTAAATCCTTCTAACATGACTTTAACACTAAATTGTCCAAGGAAGTCATTTTGACTGCTTTTTAATTTCAATTAGAAAAACAATGATGCATATAATGACACAATTTCTCNCAAATTTCTTTATACATTAGTTATTCTTTCACAATGCAGTCATTTCGACTGCTTTTGGGCAATATAGATATTTCAGTCTTTCTAGTGTTAAATAAATAATTCGTTTTCATAAACGGGTTTGCTTTTTAAAAAAAGTTGTTTCTGTACAATATTGCTCCATTCCCTAAAGCTCACAGTGTCAGAAAAAATATTGTAAATGTAAAACAGCCCCTGCCCAAATATCGAACAAAATTTAAATAAACTTATTTTGTATTATCTATTTGAAGAAAGAATTTGTTTTTTTTTCCCATCTGTTTTTGAAATAGATGTACATGCTTATATTTTCTCAAAGATTCATGCTAAAAATTTCAAATTTTATGGCCACACACAGACCTGATATGATATATTTTATTCAAAATATTATTCCAGAGGAAGAAAAATAACAGAATTTTTATGTGAACAATTCAATATACTAAGCATTTTTGTAATCGTTTTATAATTTTTTAATTTTAAATAGTGTGCTTTTTTCTATTTTGCGCGCATTTGGACAAATATTGATTATATTATGTATGTTACGCACTGCACATATTTTTTTTCGGAGGGTAAGAAATATCGACAAATTTTACGTGGAATATTATGTATTTTGCATTAAGTATATTTTGTGTTGAGACATTTTTGAATTTGCTAAATTATATGGGTTTGAAAATCATATAATAATTTGTATAAATTTTCGAATTTAGTTTTACAATATACAAAAATGAGAATAAAGAGATTGTCAATGCGGCAAAAGAAAATTATTTAAAAAAAAAAGAAACATTACATTTAATTGATGTCTCATTAGAAAAAGCAAACGATTTTTAAAAAAAGACAACGGGCATTTTTTCTAACGTCAGCCTTTTTTTTTTCTGTTCGTTTGGCGACAATTGGCTGAGTATAGCGGTTAATGCTATCTCATAGTCGAACATAGCCATTTGTAAAGGACATTTTTAAAATATAAAAATTCTTCAATTTTTGTCATCTTTAATGAGTGTTTTGTTTGAATTATGTTGCGATTGGGTGGTCCTTTCGTGGTGCTGATTTCGATTGCTATTACTAAACTTAAGCAGTTCTTTTTTATTCTGAAAGAATAATTAATGTTCGATGACGCAAGAAAGAAGTTATGACTTATAAAAGGGGTGAGTTCTAATTTTTTTATTGAAGATATTGATGATTAGGTTTTTATTATAATAGAGATTTAGTTTTTACTCTCTTAAGATTTTTATTAAGTTGAAGTTATTCATCGTTAAAAGGTTCTTCCGTTCTTTAATACTTTTTGAGTGCTTAATTTTAATTGCTTTTCTTCAGTTTTCCCTTCTTTTTGACAGTAAGGCACCCTTATCAACCTCTTTAGCACAAACACTGTTATATACATACATGGTTTTTATTTTCTAATTCAAATTGTCTGAGTTTGCAAACTAATTAATTTATTTGTATATTTCTTCAATATTTTAGACTTCCGTTTTTAATAAATCCATAAATTTTTGACGAGTTAAGAAATTTAAATATTTTAAGTTTTCATAATTCAAAATCTTGATTTTTAAATAGCAGTTGTAATTTGCATCTTTCCAAAATTATGAAAATGGTTCATTTTGCAATATCAGTAGCTTTTAAATTATTTTTAAAATATTTAATTTTCATTATAAATATTAGTGTTGCAAATTCTTGTTTTTTTCTGAGATTGACCTATTCAGTAAAGCCTACCATTAGATTCACTAAAACCTACCAACACAAATATGATTCACTGAAACACGCAACTGATGGTATGAAAGTTAACAAAAAAACTAAGAACAGTGTCTGCTTATATCAATGTTTGATATTTACCTTGTTCAAATTATCATTTCTGAAAGCATCTTTAAAAACAAATATATTATTACAGATATATATTATTTGATCGATTATCGATTATTGCTATCCGAATAATCGATAATCGACCAAAATACTGTCCCCCATATTTCACCGTTACCAGATTGCTACGAAAATGCAACAATCATGGAGACACATTTATGGAGTAACAAGTGAAATCTGCAACGTCGATGCGACGTTCTTTGAAGATTACTATGTCCGCCTTTGGTGACGTCACTTTTTCACGTCAAATGAACCTCAATATACCACATTGAAACATTTAGTTGTCACAGTGACCCCACCATGTGACGAAGATGTGACCTATGCGCGTCTCAACTAGGTGACCATGTGACAAAAATGTGACTTATTTATGCCCCAACAGAGTCACGATATGACGAAATTGCGACATTTACGTCTCAGAAGGGTTACCGTGTAACTAACTACGCTGACACGTGAATGTGTCGCATTCTTGTCACACGGTGACGTCACTGCTACAGTTATATGTCTCATAATGGTCTCATGTTGACGTCTGAATGACATTAAAATGGGACGTCCCCAAAGTAACCCTCAAAAATATCATCACATCGACATCACATGTGACTTCACAAATGTTTCTCCGTGACTGTCGCATTTTTTTGCAAGTGTGCTAAGTGGATCACAAGGCACTTAAAATGACAAAAATCCGAAATTTCAAAAGAATTGGTCAAAAACCTGAATTTGAAAAAAAAATTTGTCAAATACCATAAAATTGCGACTTTTTTTAGTCAAATAGCTGAATTTGAAAAGAACTCGTTAAATAACTTAAATTTACGACTTTAACCTCGACCTTTCGACCACTTTCTTGGTCAAATTTTCCAGATTGCAGCTACCCTCCATACTTTAAGAGTTAAGAATCTAAACCATTTTATTTTTATTTTATAACCCTCGTAGAACAGCCGACTCGAATTAGAGAACCCAAACAATTTTATTTTATTTTATAACCGTCGTTGAACAGCCGACCCAAGTTCATGGGTTTACGACTACTTACGTTCAACTCCGTAGCCTTGTAATTTTGAACCAATCCAGAAGACAAGGAAACTCCTGGATCAGTACCCCCAGAGGTATTGATTTGTTGTGGGAACATGGAGGACTTTGAGACTCGACAGATTTAACGTGCATCAGTCACCATTTACTACACGGGGAGTCTTCGGCCGGCGAGGATCGAACCCACGACCTCTTGGATATGGGCCCAGCGCCCTACCGACCAGGCTATCCCGGCCCAAAACCCAAGCAATTGAAAAAAAAAAAAAAGGTTATGTTTATTCAAAGATAGTACGTTTCTTTGCGTAATTTTGTAACTTAAAATATCATCTGCACGAATATTTAAGCATACTTAAATTAAGTCCCTTAAATTATTAAGATTGCATCTTAAGACCGTGAAATCCAAAAATTAGATTAAAAGATATTAAGTTGTTCTAATTTTCGTTTTTTTTTTCCTTCTTTTTTAAATCTAATGTAAGTTATAGTTCGACCCCATATTTGTGAGAATTACGAGACTTATTTATTGGAGAAAAAAAACATTCGTGGTAGAACATATTTTTACAGTGCTTGTTTTTCATTTAGTTCAGTACAATACGTGAGAGAAATAAGAAACTATTTTATTGTAAAAACATTCTGGTGTACATCATATGTTTTTCGTTTCTTTTTTTTTTTTTTTTAAATCGTTATAAGTTCTATAGTTCTATACAATAAATAAGAGAAATAAGATTCTCATTATTTAAAAAATCTATACACGTTTAGGGAATATGTTTTTATAATGTTCGTCGTAAGTTCGATACAATATATGAAAGAGTTAAGTGACTTTCACTGAAAAAGAAACACTTACATGACAGGTATTTTTTTTTTATAATAGTTTGTTACAGTTCGATAAAATATTTGAAAGAAATATGAAACTCTTTCATTTACGAAAAGTATTCACTTTGCATTTTGCGTATTTTTAAAATGTTTAATATAGTACACAGAGTGGACCGGTATAGCCTGAATAGTAGGGTGCTGTACTAAACTTCGTGAGAACAGTAGTTTGAATCCTGCCGGCCGAAGACTCCCCGTGCAGTAAATAGTGACTGGTTCATGTTGAATCTATCGGATCACAAAGTCCTCCATGTTTCCATAACAAATTATACCTCTTGATCGTTCTCTGGTTCAGGTGGTCAAAATTACTATCTGTAGATGACTAAATGGATGTATGAATGAGTTCGCCCTATAAACGGGTGTGGCTGGCGGAAGTCAAATTCTTGGCTATTGATGGCTCCACTGGAAAACAAGAACAATCGCATCCCTTAGATCTCCTGACACTATGGGGACCATATTTCCCAGATTGCTGATACTCCCTATTTTTTCTTTATTTGTTTTCTTTTTGCTTCTTTTTATTTCAATTATTATGTATATAACAAAATTCGCTTCATTTATTGTTCTCTTTGCTTCAATTTTTTATATATATATATATATATATATATATAAATTTACGCATTACTGTCATCTTTATTGTCATCTGTATCATCTTAATTGTGCAGTTATGAATTTTGTAATGGTTTACTTTTGTGCCGAGTTTTGGGCGAGCTAGACTGTCGTCCAGACGTGGACTATACGGTTAAGGGTTTTGCAAACCTAGGTACGTGTCCACGTCTGGAAGAAAAGAAAAAAAAAAGTTTGAGGGACAGAAATCCGCATACATCGAAAAAAAAAAAAGTATGATCAGTTGGAGAAACTATATTTTTGTGTCTTATTTAGTTGTTTGCACTAATTAGTTAAAAAATTACTCCTCGAACCATTAATATTGAGTTCTAGAACGTGAATATCTCATCATTAGATCAAAAGTTATTCATGGTGGTTCGTTTAGTTTTTTGCACTCTGCATATTGGCTAAGACCGTAGATACTTTTTTTTAAAAATTTTATTTTAATTTTATAATGGTCAATACCAAATATGTTTTTATTTGTTTCTACTGAGCGTTAATTTAATTTGTAATTATAAAATATACTGAACGCATACTTGCAGGCACAATTTCAGTTATGTTTAAAAAATTAGAATAAATTTCTTTAAATTGTAAGCATAAGAGATAAAATAATGAGTTTAAAAAAGATGGAGAACATAAAGTTGAACAAATAGACTTTGATATAAAAAATGAAGTAAAGAATATTTTTTAAAAAATGAAAAATCTTTTGAGGGAACAAGAAATAAAAGAAGGAAAAATATTCTTTTCGTTGATTCCCTAAGTCCCTACCAAATATCTGACCAGAGTCCGTAATGTCATATCAAACAACAAAGAACACAAACCCCAACATTTTCAAAATTTGATTTAAAAATCAAAATTGGATGTACGGGAGGAGGGGTAGAAGTTCAAAAGTTTTTCTTTCTTTAAAAAAAAAAACTGAAATGTTGTTTTAGGTCGGGTTTTTATTTTATTTGAGTCTGTATTTTAGAGGGTGAAAAATGAAATTTAATTTGGAGATTTCTGATGCATTTTTCCCTGTTGGCCAAAAAAGAGGAAGGAAATATTAAAATAAAAACTGTTCCTGTTTGAGAAAGCGTAAAGGGTTTGTTATTTTTTGAGGATAGTAATTTTTCTACTTGAATTGTAACATAACAAAAATTATTAGTAAAACTTAATATTTATAATCTAATGACTTATCTTCGTACTGCTGAAAATATTTTTTATTCCACACTTTTAAAATAGTCTCTTAGAATATGAACATTGATTTAGAATTATTAACAATCAATCTTACCTAATTTAAATCTACGGTTTACGCTTTTGGTACTTATGTACTATCCCAGCTGTTATTTTCGCCAAATCAGAAAATAAATTTAGATGTGGTACAAATTTAAGCATTTTCTCCTTTTTTGCATGCAGTAATTTGTATACGTATTTTGCCTATTTCTTTTTAATAAATTACTATCTAAAAATAAGTTTGGAAGATACCAAAATGACTTTGCAAAATGCTAGACGGGATAATACGCAAGTACCACAATTTTCACGTCGAAAATTTACTGATTACTTTTTGTTCTTGTCGTTTCTAATGCCACTTGCCACACTAGCAATCCTGCTTGATGGAACAATTTAAGGCAGTATTAAGGTGAGCAAATTTAAGGCAGAGGGTGTGTTTCTTGTTTTTCAGGGGCGCCATCTATGGCCAGGAATTCATCTTCAGCCACGCACACGTCACACCCGTTTTAAAGGGTGGACCCATTCATACATCCATTCATTCATTCACAGATCGTAATTTTTGACCTGGATCAAAGAACGATCGATCTCCAATCCAGTACCCCCAGAGGTATTGATTTGTTATAGGAACATGGAGGACTTTGAGTACATGGGCCCAGCGCCCTACCAACCAGGCTATCCGGGCCACAGATTATTTGTTGATATCATTTATGTAAATCTTTAATTTTTGCTGAGATCAGCCAGGTTGGTTTCGAACCTGTATCCAATTCTCGAACCTGCAATCCTTAGACTATCATCTAAAGAGTTAGAATTTTTTCTCCTGTTAAATACATATACTTCTACTTCAATTTTTTTTTGCTTTGATACTAAGATTAATCTAGTTTGCTCCTTGTTTCGTTTTTATTCCTATTTTTATCGAGAAGCAGTAGGGGGGGGGGTTTAGGTTTAGTTTTGTTGACATGCTATCTATCTGCAGACTGCATAGAAGAGTTCCACTCATAATAATTCAAAAAAAGAAGGAAAAAAAGACATGCACTAAATATTAAGTGCGTATTTAGATTTATTGACAATTCAACTATTTTCGAAATTTAAATTATAAATTTCAATAATAAATTTGAAACCCCAAAAATTAATTTTGCTTCGTTATCTTGACGATAAGAATAATTTCAAACTTTTGGACTTAAGTACTACAAAAGATAATGAAATTTACATTTTTGTCCAATATGCGATAAAAGTGATGGTTCTTAGTTAATTATAAACAAATTAATTGTAAGAAAGTCTAATATTTTTAAGAGCATTACTATAAATGCCAATTAGGTCACTTGTAGTGATATTTATTTTTCTAAAGCAACAAATCGACAAAATCTTCCTTAATTTGACTGAAAACAATTACTGTCCAATTAATGTATTAAAATTTCATAGAAATTCATTAAATTAAAATGGAAAAATATATATAAACTATTATGTATAAAGATTTAAGTAAAACTATTGCTACGTACAAATTTTTGTCAACCACCAAATAAAATTGTTCTTTTTTTACAGTAATTTTCCATGTCACCAAATCCTGTCAACTCTTAATTGAAATAACAAATATTATTCAATACTCTAAAAAAAAAGAAAAATTAAAAATTTTATTATAAAAATGTTAATTTTTTAATGGTGTTGTCGTGTCCATATCCATTTCAGGCAATCAACCAATCAAATTAGATTTCAACTCAGTATGAAAATAACTTGAATTTTTCACACTACCCTCTGGTATACTTTAATTTAATATTTTATATTTTGGCAACATAATTATTAATATGTATATTTTTAAATCATTCATCGGAATAAACACACCTTTTTTTCTCTTTACACTTTAAATGCATTTTTGTTTTTGCATAACTTGATTCCTATTAATTGTATTGTGTTTACATGATCAAATAATGTTGACGAAAAAAAGTCAGTCTCATTTTTATGGTTCCACATACACTATTCTGTTGATAGATTTTGATTTGGTGATATAGATACAATGTCAGAAAGCACCTTTTGTGGATTTAACCTAGTGAATTGACAAAAAGGTTAGATCTCATCATGGTTAATTAATTTTTAATATAATTATTTACTTCGTTACAAATTGTGTGTGAATTTTAATTTAAGAAGCTGCCCAAATATTTATCGAATATATATGTACTCGTATATAATAATAAATTTGAAACCCCAAAAATTAATTTTGCTTCGTTATCTTGACGATAAGAATAATTTCAAACTTTTGGACTTAAGTACTACAAAAGATAATGAAATTTACATTTTTGTCCAATATGCGATAAAAGTGATGGTTCTTAGTTAATTATAAACAAATTAATTGTAAGAAAGTCTAATATTTTTAAGAGCATTACTATAAATGCCAATTAGGTCACTTGTAGTGATATTTATTTTTCTAAAGCAACAAATCGACAAAATCTTCCTTAATTTGACTGAAAACAATTACTGTCCAATTAATGTATTAAAATTTCATAGAAATTCATTAAATTAAAATGGAAAAATATATATAAACTATTATGTATAAAGATTTAAGTAAAACTGTTGTTACGTGCAAATTTTTGTCAACCACCAAATAAAATTGTTCTTTTTTTACAGTAATTTTCCATGTCACCAAATCCTGTCAACTCTTAATTGAAATAACAAATATTATTCAATACTCTAAAAAAAAAAGAAAAATTAAAAATTTTATTATAAAAATGTTAATTTTTTAATGGTGTTGTCGTGTCCATATCCATTTCAGGCAATCAACCAATCAAATTAGATTTCAACTCAGTATGAAAATAACTTGAATTTTTCACACTACCCTCTGGTATACTTTAATTTAATATTTTATATTTTGGCAACATAATTATTAATATGTATATTTTTAAATCATTCATCGGAATAAACACACCTTTTTTTCTCTTTACACTTCAAATACATTTTTGTTTTTGCATAATTTGATTCATATTAATTGTATTGTGTTTACATGATCAAATAATGTTGACGAAAAAAAGTCAGTCTCATTTTTATGGTTCCACATACACTATTCTGTTGATAGATTTTGATTTGGTGATATAGATACAATGTCAGAAAGCACCTTTTGTGGATTTAACCTAGTGAATTGACAAAAAGGTTAGATCTCATCATGGTTAATTAATTTTTAATATAATTATTTACTTCGTTACAAATTGTGTGTGAATTTTAATTTAAGAAGCTGCCCAAATATTTATCGAATATATATACATA
>NC_092212.1:36207808-36211698 GCF_043381705.1 Parasteatoda tepidariorum | reverse complement strand
GAGACATATTTAAAACATATATATATATGGTTTTTTCGATGTTAATGCACTACAAAAAAGACTAAGTTAAACGTAGTAATTTAGATCTTCACAAGGTTATTTTTTGTCACAATTTTAGTGTCTTGCAACGTACATCTTAAAGACATAGAGGACAAAGAAATAGTTTTGCAGAAAAAGAAAAAAAAAACACAATTTAGGTTAAACGGTGGAAGAATAAGTAAAAACTTATACTTTTCTTAATGTCATTGATTCTTGTTCGTGAACAAGAGTGATTTTTTTACCCTACCTTCAGATTCCTTAAGTTGGTATTAAAAGGTGGGGAGGAATTTTTTTTCTCTTTTCTTTTGATATCTGTTATCACGTACATTTGAAGGATGACATTATTTGATGCCGAAATTTACGCCAAAATTAAAAATCGATTAATACACGCCAAGGTGAGGTAATAATGCGGGGATAGGGCTAATGGATAAACTGTTGCACGTGTCTATCTTTCATAGTAAGGAAGGCTACCGTTTATAAAAAAAAATTACAGTTTTGGCAAGGATAATTTATTTTAGGAAATGCAGTGACCAACAGTTGAATTTTTCTTAAAATTCGTACCTAGATTCTTAAATTCTATTTTTTATTAAATTTTTTTTAAAAGAAGTCTTAAAGAATTTGAAAGAAGTCGTATATTTAAAATTCGATTTCTCAACCATTCAAGTGATTTCGCTCAAATTTTGTATTTTGCCGAACATATTTCAAAATGACGTTAAAAATTGTATACCTTATTATTCAAAATTTTTCGACTATTAGTAATTAAAATAATGACTATTTACAAAAATTATTTTTTTGCACGGAATTATCATTTCATAAACGAATTTTATAATTGTGTGAAGAAAAAAAATTACAATTCGCTTAAAAGTTCTCGAGATATAGCGAAATACGCAAAAGTAAAATTAATATTAAGGGGTCCAAACTTTGGTTTGATCTCTTGACCAAACTAAGGGGATCATATTGGGTGGCCACCCCCTTGGATGGCCATGGGGGTGGCTAATCCCTTTATTTTGGGGGTCAAAAATCTGAATTCGTTGAAAAAAAGGTTTGTTTATTCAGAGCAAGTAAGTTTTTATGCCTGATTTCATAACCTAAAATATCGTCTGCACTAATTAATTAGCATATTTGAGGTCACTCCCTATTCTATTTCCTTTTTCTTTTTTGCTTATTATACACTCTGGTGGTTATGGTATTAGGCTACGGGCATGGCGGTCCCAGATTTGAACTCAGCCAAAGGACATCTTTCTCGTTTTTTTCTTTCCCCCCCCCCCCCATTTCATTGGTGACCACGAGCAATGAATGCGATAGTCCCTCACTTTTTAACAAACATACCATCCATGTCTTTAACAACGCTATGTCAACACTGAAAATAACTTTTACACACATAACGTTAGTTTAAGATTAATGGCTAAATATTTTATGAGAAAAATTTTTTGGCATTGTGATCATTATAGATTTAGGCGCAGATATTTGTTTTCGCGGTCAACAACAAGAACGCATTTTGCAGGCCACTGATAGTAATCTAGGGATGGAATATTTTAGTGAATAATTTTTATTTATTTGTTTTTAAATCAAACTATTAATTTAAATTCCCCGAATATAATATATCTAATACTCAAAAACAATTCATATGCACATAAGAACTATATACATACAGATGTATATTTTTACGAATTAAGTGGTGATTTATTTACTCTTCCTTGAAAATTACGTATGAAAATAATATAATTTCATTTCAAATAAGAATAATTTAAATATAAACTCGAAATCTCTACAACTTATACAGTAAAATTACGTATCATTCAAAAAATAGTATTTTCGATATACATTATACGTTAGAAACGTTTACTTCAAAGTGTGAACAACTTATACTGTAAAATCATTTTTCCGTGGAAAAAAAATATCTGTATTTGTATATTTTATTTATTTATTCGAACATAATAATTTTCGTTGAAACGTTCAGAACCTACATACTGTAACAGTTACTTTTCCTGAAAAAAAAAAAAGATCAAATCTTTAGAGTAACTGGTTATTTTTGTTTATTTTTATTTAAATACATCATTGCATTTTAGCTTAATTTTATTTTTTATGTTAATTAAATTTTTTATTCAAGTTCTTTATCTAATTTTCTATTTTTAATTATCAATTGTTTCATTTATTCATTTATTATTTTTTACTTATTTTATCATCTTTTATTTTTTACTCAATTTTATTTATTTAATTTTTTAAGTTTTATTTATTAATTATTTATTTAAAGAAAAGAAGCATACCTAACTATCGTTTTGAAACTTCACAGTAGAAATATGTTCTCCAAAAAATGGTTTCAGTAAAAAGTGTTATGAAAAATTGATTTTTTTTCTAAGCAACTGAAAAATTGCAAATTTTAGAATAACATTTTTAATTAAACTTTTGTTCACTTTTGAATTTTAGATCACTTTTTAATAAATAAAAAGAAGGAAAGCATTTATTTTATGTTTATTTATCATTGTAACATATTCTAAATTGTGTTAAATTTTCTTCCAAATTTAAACATACATTTTAAAAGAAAATAAAAATTAATGCAATCTTTAATTTATTTATTATTTACATAACGAAACAGCTTCCTTAAACTCCTTAAATAGTTAAACGTAAATAGCATCAAATTCTATTTGCATATATAGAGTGTGATGACAACTAATTTTCTCGCCAAATGATTCCACCACCGTCGCCAAATCAATTTGAAATTTTGTTCAATGATAGCAGGTGCTTTTTTCCTTTCTTCAGACAGATATGAAGACGACTTCGTCGAGTTGTTGAATTACCACCTGCATTAAAACTAGAGCTCAAAATTGGCACCTGGCTACATTACACTGATTGCATACGAATGAGTTCGCCAACTTCTTAACAAAGAACAGCTGTTCTTTATCTAGAGACAGTGAGCAAAAAGAAAAGAACAGTAAACTTTTAATTAAAATTTCATCTGTCATTTGTTTTGACAGAATTTGATGAAGTAATTTAATATTTGCCTGCTATTTTAACTGATGCAGAGTGTTCTGATAATTCTTTTCCAATGAGTAAACTTAATTAAAATTGCTTTAGAAAAAGAAAGAAAAAAATTGGTTATAAATGTATTTGAAATTACTTTCATTGTTTTGTTAATTATAACAATTAGGAATTACGTGCTTATTGTATTGTTTTTTTTATACTTTCATTGAGTTTGTAACTTTAAAATTAGTTTAAAAAAACGAAATATGTTAACTTTCAGGAAAACTACTGAATTGTCTTTTCCCGTTAAATTTATAAGAATGTTTAAATTAAGGACTTTTGGCTATTGATAAACCAAATTTCTAAATCGTTGTGTACTTTAATTTTCATATAAGCAACAAGATTTCTGAACAAGCAACAAGACAAGCCATGATAAGTCAAATTTCATAACTGCTTTTGAAAGAGATTCTGATGAAACTATCTTGCTCAATTCTGATGATAATTTATTGCTCAAATAAGTGTTAGTATTTCTCATTATACAGTACAGAACCCGTTATCCGGAAATCAGAAAACCGGAAAACCAAAAAACCGGAACGAAATTCGATAAATTTTTGAGCCATTTAAGAAAAAAAATTTTTCCTCATAATATTTTAGGATTTTTTTTTTCTTTTTTGAAAGATGTTTACCTTACCATCATTTAGGAAATAATTATTAGTGTATTCCTTCATTTTTTATTCTTCTTTTTAAGATTATTTCCAAAAAAACATTTTTTTTGTTGGGTTTAACAATAAACAAACGGCTTTTTGTAGCGATTCAGAAAACCGGAAAAATCAGTTATCCGGAATAGCAATGGTCCCGATCGTTCCGGATAATCGGTTCCCTACTGTATA
>NC_092212.1:36173745-36207008 GCF_043381705.1 Parasteatoda tepidariorum | reverse complement strand
ATAAAGTTATGAATTTTACTTCATAAATATCCTATATAGTAACTAAAATAACAATTTAATAGTAAAATTTGATTATTTACAATGTTAACATTCATTTTAGTAGAATGGGTAGACTCGCCCCATACGAGAGATTTGTCAGCAGTTCTATAAAAATATACAGTAACAGCGTAACTGTTAATATTTTCTAAAATCGATTTCACAGTTTTAAAGAGGGATAAATAGCGATTCCGAAACACCTATTAAGAGCCTTTTTTCTTTAATATTTACAAAAGTTAGACCACTTGAAAGTTGACAAACTGAAAAAATGGGTAGACTCGCCCCGGTTTACGGTATTTATAAAAAAAAAGGATCTTCGTTCCCTTTTTTTAAAAAAAATAACGGAAAAAAAGATTAAGGAAATTATATTTAAGGAGAAAAAAAATTATGAATGCCAAGCAATCATGGGGGTCAGGGAGCGTAGTGAGGAGAGGGTCGGAGCCTCCTAGTGTATAATAAAAGAATGACTGAATTAGTTGAAATTTTACAATGTGGTTAGACATTCTTGAAAAATATTTAAGACTAAATTGGTAATGTAATAAGTTTTTCTTCCTTATCATTTAAAAATTATCTTTCACAATTTCATTCTTAAAAATATTCAGTTATTAAGAAACATAAAATTTTCAAATCAATTATACCTATCATGTATTATATTTTCATATTGAAATTTTATTAAGTGTTACAATCAAGCATCGAATAAGTTTATTTAAAGTTTTATTCCTTAACTTTAATTCATAGGAGGAAATTGCTTTTTAAAACTAACGTCTAGACTAAAAAGAGTTTAAAAGGGAATTTTTTGTTGAATGCTAAAATTGAAACTTAAGTAAATGAAGTTAAGTTAATTCTTGTTCTGTATTCGTCTAGACAAAACTGACAAGTTTTGTCTAATTATGCTAAACTTTTTCGAAATTAATCATTCTCTACAATAGCAATACATTCTTTTGCCACAACAATTTGCAATTGAATTTTATTTTCAAAATAAAATTGAGCAATGATTATATTTAATATCCAATACTGATGAATATAGTTTTTTTAATAGAAAGCGCTTTATTGAATAACTAGTAATTCATACAAGAAAGAATACTGAATTTAATAAGCTTATTTTACCTATATATTTAAGCAAATTAATCTATTTTCATCTTTAATCAACGAAATATTTGATTGATCAAATTTTTTGCAACTATAATTATTCAAAGAAACTTGATAAATTACATTTTCAATGTACGACTTTTCTTTAAAGTTGATAAATTTAATACTATTCCACCAATTTCCTTCACAGTTTGTATTTTGAAATTTGAAATTACAAAAAAATTTACTTACCTTGTAATTCAAAATCGATTCTTTTAACGTTAAATAAATTAAATAAAAAAAATTTATAAATAAAAATGATGCTAATTACTTTTTGCACTGTTAAAAATCCCGGTAAAAAAACAGTACTCAAAGTGCGACGGTACTTTTTACAGTAAAATCCATTTTTGCCGGAACATGTTACAAAACAAAAAAACTGATGTAGCATAATTTTTACAGTAATATTGTTGGAAAAATTACGGTATTATATTTTACAGTAAAAATGAATTTCACGAAAATGCCCGTACTTTACACCGTAATTTGATAGGGAATTTTTTACAATGAGGTAATATCTTTAAATATATGAATTTTATTTTTGTGTGCATAATTGTTTTTCGATTCACTTAAAATTTTTCAGAGCTATAGTGAAATACGAAATAATAAATACAAAATATAGTATTAAGTAAAATTTGCTTTAAAGTGTTCTAAGTTACGACTGCTGTCCTGACACAACAATTGGAACCATATTTTCCAAATTCATGCTACTCCTCATGTCTTGAGGGTCCAGAATCCTAATCCATCGAGGAAAAAAAAATTTCTTTCATATAAAGTACATTTTAGAGTCTGATTTCATAACTTAAAATACCGTCTGCACTAAATAGCGAGTATATTTAGTGCTGGACCCTTACACCGCTTAGATTGAGTACGCGAAAATGTGATTAGATTAAAAGTACTTTAGGGTATTTACTTTTTAATTTTGAGCACTGTGCATTGAACTCAACTTTGATTTCGTTTTTTTTTTTTTTTCTAAATTTCAAAAGCAACAACTTTTTATCAAAGCAAGAAAAATTTGCAATGAAAAAAATAAAAGAAATACGAGTAATGTAATTTAAAGTAAGAAGTTATACCTTTATCTCGACTTTCGAAATTTCATCTAAAGTAACACAGAGAACGGAAACGGAAATTGTGTCTAGAACCTTTCGTCCAATCAAGTTTTAACTTGTCTTCTCCTATGGGACAAAGATTACATCAAAGTTCTTAGTTCAAGCAATATTCTTTAAATTTAAGAGAGTTCAGCCACCTGATAAGTTCTAATTTTTCTTTCTTTCTTTTTTTCAAATATAAAATATTTTGTCTCTTTTTCTTTGCAAATTTAGTTTAATATGATAAATATCTTTGTCAACTACATATTTTTATTCAGATACAAAACTTTTTAAGTTGCTTTTTTCTAAAAAATTTAAAAAATATTTCTAATTTTTAATTTTAGAGATTTTTTTTATTCAAAGTATTTCCTTTATTTCTGTACATTTAAATTAATTTTTGCTGGATGTATTTTTTTTATCTACTAAGTAGCAACTTTTTTAGTTGCCTTTGTTAGAAATTGTTTGTTTTTCTTATTTTTTAAATCTTAAAATAAACAACCTTAGAAATTATGCAGTTAATTCCTTTAGAATTTCAATCACATGTTTTTTATTTATCGATTTCCTTATACATATTTAATTAATCTTCAGCTTTTAAAATCTGAAGTTAGCATGTTAACTTAGAAAAAGCTTTTCATGTGGCTATTTTCAAGTTTTTTTGTTGAATTTTTGATGGTTTGTTGCAATAAATATTTTTGTTAATTGCAAGATATTCTTTGCCCTAAAATGGAAAGAAACACATAGAGAACAACAATCATATTTTAAGTTTTCTTTTAATTAACTTTCAACGACAGAGATAAATCATCCTAAGTACGTCAAATTTTATATTGACATGATTACCAGTTTAACATTTTAGCTTTTTTTATGTACCCAACATGTAGCAAATTGCTTAAGTCTGAGTCACGACTTAGGATATTTATTTAACAAAAACAAAATTATAATAATACTTTCATTTTCTTATGTAATGATTAATTAACAGTAAATATGATATAATTTTAGGCTTATGTATCAAGATTTTAATCATAAATGATAACTTGAATAAAAAATAACTAAATTACAATTTATTTCCTATTTGTCCATTTCTTAAGTCTTGTTCTGGACAGTCAGAAAGTAGGTTCCAATATTCATCCTTAAATTGCTACCAATAATTTCAACACTATTTTCTTTCCAAGTACTCTTTAATTCCTGGTTACAGTTAGTTTCATTTTGAAACTAAAAGTGTAAAACTGAAAATTTTAGCACCTGATAAACGCTTGATATCGATAAGCTTTTTAGAGACAATTAAACATAGTATTTTTTTTTCAAATTAATATGAATTTACTTCAAATGCTAATTTACTTGAAACTCCTTAATACTAAACTAAACTCAGTGGCGCGACAGCCCATAGAGGGCCAAGGCCTACTGTGCCCATCTCAGTTTTCTTAACCTTGGGCTCTGGTGTGCAGGAGCAGATATTCCGTCAGGTGGTCAGCCTAACGCGGAACCCCCAGTGCTTAGTTCCCAAGCATGCTTGGTACTCATTTATCGACCCACTGAAGGGATGAAAGGCTGAGGCAACCTTGCCTGGCCCCAGGATCGAACGAGGGACCTGTGGCACGACAGCGCAAAGCGCTACCGCTCTGTCACCGGGCGTCGAAACTCCTTAATTCCTGCTTAAATTTGCATTTTGATATTACAAATGTAAAAAAGAAAATGTTAGCAGCTTATAGATCCTATATATATGTACTTAAAATCCTATGTCTATAACTATTTGGGAGCAAATTTGAATTTTTTCTTTAATTTATTTATATAGGTACCCAAAGAGCTGTGTAACATATACCCTTTTACTTCCTTTACTAATTACCTTTAAAATCTTCAATTCCTTGGGAAAGTTAATTGCTGTTTCATATTTAAAGTATAAACTGGAAACTTTAGCATTTTCTAAATCCTTAATATAGACAAGCTTTCTCAAGACAAACAATATTCCCCAATTAATTTAAATCTGTACACAGAAAACGGGGAAACATATTTACACTTGCTTACTTTCAACGCTAAACTATAAAGTCCTCTTTAATTCCTGATTAAAATTGTATGTTGATACTAAAAGTTTAAACTGAAATTTTTTAGCATCTTATGAAACCTCGATATAAATCAACTATTTGATGATAAACTTTTTTCGCCAATTAACTTAAAATAATACAAAAGGAAAGAGAAAACACGCTTAAACTTGTCTCATGTAGCTCCCATTTCATTCGGATTTTTGCTGAATCTTCTTCCGGATTCAGCCACTTTTTTGGTATAAAAAAATGAATATCTAGAAGATGGGAAAAGGGGGTAGATACATGTCATGAAAAAGAAATGGTAGGTGGGGGGGGGAGCTTATCAGCCTCAACCCTGGTTGTCTCTTAAGCTACTTTTGTGTGTCACATGATGTCACTGGAGGCGGGAAATTTATGCCACGAAAGGGGTGAAATCCAGTGAGCTGCACTAATTGTCGTCTGCTGTAGAAATTTATGCACCCCAAGGGATTGCCGATGAGGGTAGGAATAAAATGATGCCAACTTGGCGATGAAAATGAGTGATGGAGTCATGAGTTATGTTCTTTTGAGAGACCATTTGGAAGATGATTTATTTCAGAGATTTCTCAAAAAGTATATGACTGATTTAATAGTTGATATTAATGTTTATCTATCATTCTGAGGGAATTATTAAATAGATTCATATTGGGTGTTATGTGATAAACACCCTTAATAGATACTTTTCGAATCATTGTCAGAAATACATGTCATGAATTAGAAACTGATATTTACGGGATGAAATAAAAGAGAAACGCAACAAAACTTCGTGAATCATTAATGAGAAAATGAAGTTTTAAGTCATTAAAACCTATTTGATTGCTGAAGTTTTAAGTCATTAGAACCTATTTGATTGCTGGAGGAAACACAATCTGAAAAGTGATCATCAGAAATGTTTCCAAGTTTCATCTGACAATCAAATGTTTTTTTTAAAAAAAATTTTTTAAATTCTTTTTTTAAATTTTTTTTAATCTTTTCAATCTTATTTTCTCGATAGCTAACGAAGAACATTGCTTATTTACTTTAACATAACTTACTATTTAATTGTCAGAGGGTCAAATATACTCAACGCAGATGATATTTCTAGTTATAGAATTAGACAAAAAAATTTTCTTTCTGTGAAAAAACATGCCTTTTTTTCTCGATGGATTGGATTTTAGATCCTCAAAATATAGAGGGTAGCCCCATTCTGAAAAATATGGCCCTATTAGTTTGGTCAGGAAAACGGAGTAAAATTTGACGCATTTTGAGACTTTCTTAAGCGAACTGAAAATTACTTGCAAACAAGTATAAAATTCATTTATCCTAAGAAAACTCCAGGAAAAAAATTTTTCTTTAATAATTATTTATTATTTCCATTATTTTATTTACTAATAGTAAAAAAACTAAAAAGGTTTAAAAATTTTTAAATCCTTTAAAAGAATGTAATTTCGTAGGTCAAAATACAGAATTTTAGCATAATTGGTCAAATAGTTCTGGAGAAATCTAAGACGTACATGTAAAATTTCTATTAAAATTGCATTCGTTAAAGTGATGCAAAACATTGCTTATCTTACAATTTAAAATTCATTCTACTGTTATTAACTACTGTTATTAATATTCTACTGTTACTGTTATTAAATAAAATAATAAACAATTATTAAAATTCATTTTCTGCCTGGAATTATCTTTAGATAAACAATCCAAATTTTGACCCCTTAAAGTTTATTTACTTTTAAATAATTCATTTTATTCTTAATTTAATTCTTAAATATTTTTGCAAATCTCTAGAATTTTTTAAGCGAATCGAACCTTTTCTGCGCACAATTATAAAATTAGTTTATCCAAAGATAATTCAATTCAAAAAATATTTTAATATTTTTTAATTACCTTGCTTGATAACATTTGAAAAAAAATTCAATTGTGAGGTATACAAATTTAAATAGTACTATTTTACCTAACAAAATACAAAATTTTAAAGAAATCTGTTGAATAATCCCTGAGAAATTAAATTTTAAATATATGGCATTTTTCTTTAAACATAAATAAATAAAATAAATCTGGTTCTGTTTAGACTAAACGCATTTTATAATTTAGTAATATTTTTTTAAAATATTTCCTGAAACTTTAATTTTCAAAAGTATTCATCGACAAATTTTCCTCTAGAATCTACACTATTCGAATCAGCACTATTTAGTCCAAATACAAAAATAAAATAATTAAATAAATTGCTTTCATTCATGATTTTGACTCAGCTAACGACCGCGATAACCTTAACTATCAAAAGTAGTAGATATCGAAAATAGTAGATATCGAAAATAATAGATAAATAAATAATTGCTATAAGAATTATTTATGAAGAGTCGTGACTCCTTTAAACTATTAAAACCACTTTTGCAAGCTTCTCAGCAGATAATTTTTAAAGGAAATACGGCATTAAAAATTTTTAAAAAAATCTTCGTAATCTTTAAAAATAAATAAATGAATAAAAGAAAACAGTTTTTTTTTCCCAATGACTAGTCGCATTTTAACCCAGCGAGGTCATTCCTCGCGTTCTAATCCTTTCGAACATCCTTAGCTTCTCACCCTTATATCCTGTTCCACGTCGACCCCTTGAACCAAAAAACAAAAGAGTTTCTTAACAAATCCAACGATGATGTTACCAACACGGATAGCTGTATCTTTTCTACTATCGAATCGCTTGGCAAACGATTTTGTGAAGATGGTCGTTTGCCATTCGATGCGACAGGTCATCTAGGAGACTCTTTACGCTTGCCTGGGTCCATAGCGATCAAAGATGGGTCCCTATAGCCTCCTTCCGCTTCTTCGCCATTTTCTAAAAATGACGCTAAAAGCCCCAAAGCGAATTCCTTTAGATTATGTTACGAAGTTGTTGATCTGGAAGGATTTTGTTCGTTGTAGATTGTTAGTTAAAACAATAAATAATAATGAATAAAAATGAAAACAATAGATCTTGAAGATTATTATCGTATTGAACAATATAGTAAAACATTTCGAATCAAAAATGTGATGACAAATTATTCTAAATGTCCATTTTTTAATAAATATCTCTGATCTACTGATGCACGCGAAAGTTTGCATTTCAACAACCATTATTCTTTTGTTATCTGATAGGGAAAATATGTAGCCATTCTTAGATATTTAGGAAGAAAACTTATAAGTAAATATTTGAAAATTCTTTATAGAATTTTCAGATTTAATCATTAAATTTTAAAAATTATGTATTCAAATTCATTTTACTTTAATTTGGATGTATAACACGAAAAGTACAAGAAGCTGTTCAGTGAATTATAACCTGTAAAATCAAAGACACATAAAAACACATTTTAGAAAAAACTGTATTTATTACACATAAAAGTTCACTTACAAGTTAGTTACCTTACAATACAAATACAGAATAAGTATTGTTATTTATTTATTCGTTTATTAAGAGGTTGGATTTAACTTGAGAAGATTATTTTCCCTTTCTTCCTTGGAATCTTCTTCATAATTTCTTACTTAACTTAAAATAAAAACGTTACATGACCAAGGAACTCTTAGAATCATCTTTGTTGTTTTCGTTTTGCCACTAGAAATCGGATTGAACTTGAAATAATTGTTTTTTTTGTTGTTGTTTTGTTTAAACCGGCCTTAGAATCTTCTTCATAATGTGCAGTTTAACTTAAAATAAATACTGTATACAGAATACAGTATTGTTATTTATTTATTCATTTATTTAGAGATTGGATTTAACTTGAGAAGATTATTTTCCCTTTCATCCTTGGAATCTTCTTCATATTTTCTTACTTAACTTAAAATAAAGACTTTAAATGATCAAGGAATTCTTAGAATCGTCTTTGTTGTTTTCGTTTTGCCACTCGAGATTGAATTGAACTTGAAATGAATGTTTTTTTTAAACCAGCCTTAGAATCTTCTTCATAATGTGCAGTTTGACTACTGTACAGGAATACTGTACTAGAACTACTGTATAGGAATACTGTAATAAATACTGTACAGGAATATGACATTTTTTTAATCATCTTTGTTGTTTTTTATTCTTTTAAGAAGATAAAATCCTGATAATTCTTTCATACTCTTAGATTCTAACGCGAGAACTGAGATTATTACAGACTAATTCCTAATAATATAGAGTCATATTCTGTCTAATCTATTTTGAAACATAAGTTTCTGAGAAGACATTATTACCAGTTCTTTGCAGTTTTCATTTCTTTCCGAAAGATGAGACCACTTTATTATAAATCTTAAAAAAAGTTCGTTTTGTAGAGTTGAAGTAAACTCAGAAGCTGAAATAACTATGAGCGAATTATTCTCAATACGAAATATTTCAGTAATTTTGAAATCTCAAAATATTTGTTACCCATTCTTGTAGTTTTTAATCCTATTCATAAAATGTTAAATGAGTAAATCCTTCTCAAGAGGAATTAAACTCATAGCCTTGATTCCATTACAAAGGGTGAACAATTTCTGTGGATATCTAAAATTCTTAACTCCAATTCCCTATAAAGTAAAACCGGTACAAAGAATTATTTTAATTTGAGTATACACAACATGAAAAAGTTAAATCAAAGTATTTTAAGTGCAAAGTTATTAGTAAAACTGATGATAATCAAATGATTGGTATAGTCCATCAAATGCACTTAGTTGTTGATAAAGTTACCTTTGATAATGGATATTTACATCTCACTCAAAAACATATAATACAACACAAATATGTACTATAACAATGAAATTCTGCTTTTACATAACACAAGTATACCATAAAAATGTGAAAACATAGAGCTATTCATGCAAATCTATAAAGGGACGAAACATATGAAACGCATGAAGTAACACTTGAATATCTAATTAAAATAAATGAGGAGTAGATGTAAAAATCAGATGTAAATAAGGCTCCACGCGTTTTTCTGCAAGATATCATTACATAAAAGCGAATTTCTCTCGATTATTAAAATTTAATCAATTCAGTGCTTGAGAAAACATAATAACAAGTAACATTTTCAAATTGCTCTAAAGAGGGTTTTTAATTAAAAAAAAACGTGCCGACAAGATGCTTCTATTGTCCTTTAATCTCGTGGTATTTCCTGAAAACAATATGAAGAGAGAGGTTATTGTAAAAATATCATTTTTGAAGCAGTGTGGTTTATCACTGTATTGTCCCAAGTCCTTCAATATTTGATTGCTGGTTACAGTTGATCAACTAATTGTCGGAAAAATAAAACCATATTTTTGAGTCATAACCTAACACCATATTTATATTTTTCACTAAAAATGATTTTAATAAAAAAATTTTAAAGTAATAATACTTCAGTATCAAATACATTACTTAAACACACATTAATCAAAGAAATATGCAAATCCCATTTGGTGACAGATGTGATATACTTTCTTCCATTGTGTCACAAATCTCGGACTTGTGACTCCACACAAGAGAAGTGTCACTTAAGATGACCGTTGCCCTATCACTTTGGTTTTTAGGGGCTTAGGATAATGGAACGGGGCTTTTATTACAAATCCGCCCTTCATCGGAGTACGCCCCAAATCCGAAACCGAGACGGTCGAGATGGTATCGCGTATCGGCGCCCAATCGCTCCCTATGACATCCGAAGACGTAAGGGCGCATTCAGGCGTGATAGAAGGCGTTGCGTCACGTGTCTTGCGCCATTAAGCGTGAGCGCCATTGACGCAACTACGGGGAGTGTCCCATGGTGAAAGGAGGAGGGTGGTCGAGAAGAGAACTTGTGAATTCACGCCCTGCCAGTTCGAATGGTGAACGAATCTTTTTCCCGATGTTCTTAAAGATGTGCGGCGGAATCAGGATAGATACTGGAATATGAGGGTTGAATTTCGTTTTAAAACTATCATATTACTTTTATGAGCTTTCAAATGATGTATTCTCGTATCTTAAATAAAAGAGAAACAGAATTCGTTTTTTTTGTTGCTTTTTATTCTATCTATTATATTTCCTCAAAGCATGGATTTCCCCAAAGTATATTTTAGACCAGCGGTTCCCAAATGGCGTTCCACGGAGCACTAGGGATTTGTGACAGGGACGCCTTCCGAGAGTAAGGAGTTGATTTTCCCCCACAGTAATCAATTTTGAAGTATGTATTTAAAATTGGATCCAATTAATAATCTATTATTTACGAAATTAAAGTAAAATGCCAATGAAAAAGAAAATAATTTTTTATTTAAAATTTTTTCTTCTGATAACAATATCTCGATCAGCATTTTTGAAAAACTACATTAGTATTTTCTATCATGATTTACAAATCGAAATAAAATAATTAAATTTGTTAATCAAGAAATATGTTTCCCTGGCAAAAATTTTCAACTTTTATAGTAGTTCTTTTAGCTTTCCCTTAAACATAAACCATAATTCGGCTTATTTATTTCACATTCAGCTTATGCATTTACACCAAAAACAAATTTAAGATAAATTATAAACAGCTCCAGGTTGCTAATTCAACTGCCGGATATAACAAAAACTACTAAAGAACAAAACTAAGCAAACAATTCCATTCCTCTTATTAAATATTTCTTATGTAAAGCGGTCTTTTAGTAGTTAATATTCTAACAATTATTTTTATATTCTTTATTTTTCATTGTTTTTACATAATTTATTATTTAAGTCGGAGTTTCTCCGAAAGAAGTTTTATCAATAAGGGTTACGTAGCCGCCGAAGAAATTTGGGTACTGCTTTGTTATGAGTCCTCATAATTTGCAACAGTATAGGTAGTATCGTACCTAAACACCTGTTTCTCAAATGTTTAACGCTTATGTGTGGTTTCTTGTCAACTCGATGTATCCTGCAGGGATTCTTGATGTTTTTGGTATCTTTTTTCACCTAGAAAATTCGCCAGTTGCTGTTGTTTGATTGAAGCTTTGATGGTATCATATTCTCCAAAACTTTTCTACTTAAGTTATTGGATTGCTAGTCTCGTCTGGAAAAATCTGACAAAGTAAAAATTTCAAAAGTGGCTATGAAACCAGCCCTATTTCGGCAGGACAAATCTATAAATGAAATTACTTACTTTTAAGAAAACCTATAAGAAAATTAAAATTAAAATAAATCATAAGGATTACCTATAAGAAAATTAATTTAAAATATATAAGAAATGATAAGAAAAATACTTTCCTTCTAAGAATTAGGGGACCAAAAGTTTTATTACGTCAGATGCGAGATGTAGCTGGGACTCAGCTACAAACTAGTGCTCTCAAGTCCCATTAGTTACAACTCCTGCCCCAAACAAGGCAAGCAATCCTTATAGTAAGTACGGAGAATTTAGATAAATTACTCGAAATGACTGTTAAAATAATGGGGTTTTTTTACCAGTGAATATGCAAATCTTAACAGAAGTATCTAGATTCTGTACATTCTAAGTTGGATATGTTATTGATAAAGTGGGTGAAAGAACTGAAAGCTTAAAATTGCGTTTACACAGTTTGGAGTAACTTCGCAGCCTTTCGCTTAACAAGCAAACACCTCAACCGATCACAACGAACTATTCCAGAGGACACGTAGGTCTTTACATTAGGTTGGTATCATCTCAAGTTTCAAAATAATGCTTACCAGGTCTTGTGGATACAAACCTCTTTTAAACGACTAACCTCTGTTTCAACTACAACTAATAACAAAGTTTAACGAAATTTCATTCTACGTGCAAGACTTTCTAGATTCAAGATTAAATTTCCTCATGGATATTAGAAAAAACCTTTAAATATGATTCCCAAAGAAATCTGGAGCTTGGAGATGCTGAGGGAAACACCACCTATTAAACGAGGACGCAAAACCAGGCTGGCATGCTTAACCCACGTTCAAAATGTAATTCAGAATTTAGGTTGCAAAAAGATTTTCTAGGTGAACCTGGTTAGAGCTTATAACCAAATTACCACTCCTTCTCATGATATTGAAGAAAAAATCGATAACTAAACTTTTGGATTATTTAGATTTCTTCGAACGGATTTTTGTAATCCCTACTCAGATGATATATTTTTTGCCTCTGATACTAAAAACGAGCCCAATTTGCATCTTCGTCAAATGTTTACTTGTTTCCAAGAATGGACTATGGTATGTAATAAGCTTCTCAAAATGCCAGTTTGTAAAACCATGTGTTACTTCTTCCTGTAACAATCAAGGATTTGTTACACAAGTTTGCCTTTCCTTTATCTTACAAATTCTACTTCACTAGGTTTGTAAACCGCTATGAGTTCCTGGAGAACATGAACAACTTACAGGAGCTATGCAAATTAATATTACTATTTAAGGAGCATCGATCTCGGAAGTCGTGCATTTTCTTATACCTTAGTTAGTACTTCTCTCATACCCAGCTGGTACTTTTTTTCACTTCAACTAGCATATTCCGTTAACAACCGAATTATTTGATTATGTGCGAGCTGTACAATTTCGATCCATTTCGTTTTAGATTTTCTTCATTTTATTTTAATTTTATTAACTAATTTATCTTATGGGTTCTAATGTTTCGCAGAAGTATAGTTACATGATCGAACCTGCACACCTCAATGCTATTCTTGAGTTTATTCAATGATCTAGCAAACTGCTTAGATCTTAAAATGTCTTCAACGGTGTTAACATTTTTATGCAAATGGCCGCGAATGTATTAACGAAGCGAATGCTTGGCTGGTTTGTATTACGTGTTCGGTTGATAAGAGACACCATAAAAGTAAGAAATCACGAATTCGGGAGATGACAAAAAAGAAAAAAAGAAAAAAAAGAAAAGAGAACACCAATAAATTAACTTAAATGCTTCATTCAATTTATGGGTGTCTCCCGTATTGGACTAATCACGACTTCCAATCGAACACAGAAGTCAAGAATCACTAGCTGCGGTCAGTGTGCCTGTGGGTGACCACTTGGATCTGTCTGTGAAAGCACCGAGGGTGTTTGCTATTAGTCGTCATTAAACTGTTCTACCGTTAAGTATTGGACTTCGCATGAGGTCGTCGGGTTACCGAATTGGGGGTGCTATCCCCTCTGCATAGGATCAAAATTGTGATGTCTTCGGATCATCCTCAGGGATGTTTTCCAGACAGACGCCACTAGCCCATTCTGCAGCTCTAGTGCGACATAAATAAACTAAAACAGCAATTTGTGGGTGTGGGATAACACTTGGATGTCTTCTTCTTTTGCATACTGGTGACAAAAGCGAATTTCGAAATTCAGATTTAAGCTTAAATATTTAACGCATGCTATTTATTATTATTATAAACGTATTTCTTAATCTTTATCCCTTATTTCGCAATGAATTAATCATAACCACCTACTCCAATGTTCTGTTAGGCAGTAAAAACTCAAATTGTGGTGGTTTTCCGAGAGCAGGAGAGTACGAATTCGATCTTCATTTCAACCAATCCTTCATCATCCGAATACTGGGCTATAATGAGTCGGTCAACACTAAGGAATAAACATACTTAAAAAAACCACAAACATAATAAAACTCGATAAGTTTTTAGCTCTGACAAAGAAGTCTTATGTTTTAATAATCAAAACCTAAACATTCAAATTTATCGTCTGAAATTTTTCATAGATGTGAAAAAGATGTTCTACACAATTTGGTATTATATCATTTATACAAGTTTATGAATAGAAATACTTTGAAATATCGTTCAGAGTTTTTGTTGTTTTTTTGTTGTTTTTTTCTCTTGCTGTTTTTTTGTTGTTGTTTTTGTGTAATAATGATTCATTCATTAAAAATAATTCCTGCTCATTTGGTAGCACTCTACTAATAAGCAATTTATAAGTATAGTTAAAGTAACTAATAATAGAGATAATTTCTATATTCCTTCATTCATTTCCTGCAATTTGAATTTCTTTCTTTCTATCACCATTTGCAGTAAATGTTCGGAACAATGAAGATCTTTTTAATACATCACATAATCTAAATATTTTAACAAATAAATGTAAAAAAGAATTGCATTTGAATTTAAGTCCACCTAACCTTTAAATGTGTTTTCTTTTTCGCATTAGGTAATAGAACAAGCAAAGATAAAATATATTTCTTTTTTTTATTTTACTTTTTCATTATTTGAGAAAAAGTTCGAAAATATTCGAAAAAGCCTCTTTCTATTTCCTTCTATTCCTTTTCAAATTCTTTCACCCTTCTCAACTCCTTTCAACGACCCACCTTCTTTCTTTAAAAAGGAAGAACGAAAGTCAATGCTAAGTAAAAACTCAACGACTCCTCAAAAACGCAGTCCTTCGGAGAAAAGTGAATTGAGTTAAATTTGTCAAAAGCAAATATTGTACAATTATCCAATCAAATTACCATCAAATTAAAAAGAAAAATCAAAATTTTAAACAAATTAAAAAAAATCTTGCCAACACTGTTTCTTTTTTCATTTAACACCACAACATATATCTACTTATTAAAATAATTTCAAGTTTTTAATACCAATTATGAGACATTCAATTATGCAATATTCAATTATGCAACAATCTCTATATATATATATATTTCTCTTACACGGCGACAAAAAAAAACCTCATTACAACTCCCCGAAAGGGGAACTAACTGCTAAATTGCTAAACCGAATGAACTAACCGAATGAACTGCTAAAAATGTCACATGCCAAATCTAGCTGAGGTGGCTCAACATATAGCGCTTTTAAAACGGAAACTGAAATAACCTTAAGCTAGGCAGAAGTGAGTAGTCTCTGTCGATAGATCTCTATTTTAGTATTTTGAAGAAAGCGCTTTTTTTCCCGAATTTATATTACGAATTTATTTGACGATTTTTGATTTATATCACGAATTTATTTGTTTTATTATTGTTATTAGTCATTCATTGAAAAATGAGTCTCTGGCGTGCTGTTACGCTTTAAGATTTTATACTATAGCACATTTCTAATAGGTTTAACGAATTACATGTCATTTATTTGAATTCAAATTTATTTTAATGACTTAGTATTTACTAAAAAGATGTAATTTTTTTTAAAAAAAAAGTTGTTATATGGATTTGAATGATTGTTTTGAATTATTAGAATTTTGTGTATTTGCAATGTACCTAAGTTAGTAGCGAACGAAGCGAGGTTGGTTGTCAAAGCAAACCATATAAGATTGCGTAGCAATTTTCGGGGGTTGGAGAGCGTTAGCGAGCAGGGGGCACAGCCCACTAGTATATAATTATACCCATTAAAGAATATAAATGTTCACACAAGAATTAAAGCATTCCCTCAACAACTCATTGTGGGCCAGGGGGTCATGGAGTTTAAGGCTCCATAATCTCGCAACCAACGACATGGTTATGGCAATGTTATCAGCACTGCGCACATACCTCCTTTACTTCCCAGACAAACTGGTACCCATCGAGCTGAAGGGGATTGGTCTTCAAGCAACCACTGGGGATTGAATCCTAGTCCATCGAAATGACAGTTCGGTGTCTTAACCACTGAGTCGTCACATCTTTTTTTATTAGCTTACACTTATAAAGTATCTGCTGGTATGCTAGTTGCAAATGTTTTGAACTTTTGAAACAATGTCAGACTCTTAGAAAATCTTCTAAAAATGCCTACTTCACGAAAATTCGAAAATTGTCTGTTTCCTATTTTTAAGTTGTAAATTAATACTTAATTAAATCAAATTGAAAAGAAGTTTCTTGCTGCTCTTGTTACATGCATATATTAAGTACTTATTTATAGTTTTATGAGGCATAATTTTACATCATATTATAAATATATATTGATATTTGTTTCAAACAAACTAAACTGCTGTTTGTAGAAAATGCAACACCATNAGTCAAGTGTCACGGACTCTTAATCTTTTTAATTAAATGCATCTAGTCATAGTCTGTTAAATTAGATTAAATTTATTAATTTAATTTTATCGACAGAAATATTTCTCATTATGAAATTAATTAACGTCAAACTATGTCAGGAAATTAACTCAATCAAAACACCTCAAACTCTTATTAAGCTCTAAAATGATACATTTCTCTAATTGGAAAAGCGTAAAATTACATTCCAAATTTAAAATAATAATAATTATAGCTTATATTAAAGCTTATCCATAAGTAGCCATCTATAATTACATATGAATTTATGAATCTATGAATTATGATCTATTTATGAATTTATTATTAACGATAATTGTGGTTTTATTAATATTTGAACATGCTTTTAAGGTAGTTTTTGGAATCACGGTCTCCCCTAACTTCAACCAAGAAGTGTAAGATTATTTTAAATAATGAATGTCAACGTAGCACTCACTGAGTTACATTCTATGTAGTTCAACTAAGAAAGGTTGAATGCAAGTAGCCATTCACAATAGAAATAGCAAGTTATTCCATCTATCGCATGCTAATATAGCACTATGGATTACCGAGGTATATAAGCATAGCCTCAACGTTTTAGTGAACGGTAAAAGATGACGTCTCAAGGGTCATTGCACGAGTCCAGAAGTTTGCATAAATCTTCAATAACAAACTTTCAATCCGGCGAAAATCGTAGGGGAAAGTCCCAAGGTTTATGAAATATGCGAAGTAGTTTCGGACTTTGGCTAGCATTATCGAAAATCTTTGTTCAAATTTAGGTTTGTCAAAGGACTTCTGCTCTGTTGCACTTTTCAGCTTGGTTGGCGGTAAAGACAAACGGCTTTGACATTTGGCGAGAATAATTTTATCAATCATCAAACTTAGCTTGAGTGCCGACTTTGCAAAAGCTTTTCTGACTTAGAAATTTCATTATAAATGAACGAGAATCATGGTCAGTGGCTACTACGGATTACTCATAGAAACAGTTGTAGAAGTTTTCTCATTATTGAAATCAATGGTCATTCAAAGTTTTGAGAACCAATTTACATTTTACTTTCCATATGGCTTTGGTCAAAGAGAAAATGGAGGATTTGAATTAATTGCGTTCAAAAATGGAGTTTCGGTCGCACAAGATGTGCCGGCATGTAGACACTAAACTAATAAATTCATTAGATATGTGACACACAATACAAGTATTATATACGTGGGCATAATTAGCATTTATGAATATGAGTTAAGATATAATCTTAATATTTATGCAACATATATTAGATCTAAAGCCTCGCAAAATTAAATATTATTAGTAAATGATAAGATTTAACTTTCATTATTAATAATTGCTAATGTTATAAGGTACTTCTCAGAAAGTGGGAACAATAACATAAACAGCATCGATCACTTAATTCTATTGATATTTATGTTACATGCACAAAATATCCTCATCTTATGCATCGTATTTTTTGATTTTTTTTTTACGGCAGGTACTGAGTCTTTGTTCTTTGCCTCGGAAGATGCTGAAAACGTTACCCGATGGGTACCTGTGAACCAAAGTCACGGGTGTATGCAAAATTACCCACGCGACATTGCCACAGATACCAGTTTACAGGGTGGGCCACATTCACACATCGCACGACGGAGGACAACAAACAGAGAAAAACATACATGCCCTAAGCGGGGTTCGAACCCGCATTGGCTTCGCAATCTGGCACGCTACCCACTCGGCCACCTGGCCGGCTTTTTCTATTAAAATAAAATTGACACCATAAAACTTTTTCATTGAATTTCGGTTCTCAGAATTATCTAAACGATAAATTTGTGGGAAAAACTACCATCGTTACAAAAGTTAAATTTTTGTTCAATCCAATATTTCTTGTGCAAAAAATGGTATTTGTTACAAAAATATTTCATAAAGATATATGCAGATGCTAAAGTACTCAAAAGGTTATTCTAAGGAGAACAATATAAGTATAAAGTAATTTTTATTAAAATAATAGCGCTGTTTCGTACGTTACGTTCTAGGGCATGTTTNTGTGCCGGCATGTAGACACTCAACTAATAAATTCATTAGATATGTGACACACAATACAAGTATTATATACGTGGGTATAATTATCATTTATGAATATGAGTTAAGAAATAATATTAATATTTATGCAACACATATTAGATCTAAAGCCTCGTAAATTAAATATTATTAGTAAATGATAAGACTTAACTTTCATTATAGCTAATGATGTAAGATACTTGTCGAAAGGTGCGAACTATAACGCAAACGGCATCGATCACTTAATTCTATTGATATTTATGTTACTTGCACAAAATATTCCCTACTTATGCAACATATTTTTCGATTTTTTTTTTATTATTTTTTTTTTACGGCAGGTACAGAATCTTTGTTCTTTGCTTCGGAAGACGCTGAAAGTGTTACTCATTAACGTTACCCGGTGGGTACCTGTGAACCAAAGTCACGAAGGTGAGCAAAACTACCCACACGACACTGCCACAGATACCAGTTCATAGGGCAGGCCACATTCATGCATCACACAACGGAGGACAACACACAGAGAAAAACATACATGGCCTAAGCGGGGTTCGAACCCGCATTGCCTTCGCAGTTAGGAACGCTAACCGCTCGACCACCTGGCCAGATTTCTCTATTAAAATAAAATTGAAACCATAAAACTTTTTCATTGAATTTCGGTGCTCAGAATTCTCTAAACGATAAATTTGTGGGAAAAACTATCATCGTTACAAAAGTTACGTTTTTGCTCAATCTTATATTTCTTGTGCAAAAAATGGTATTTGTTACAAAAATATTTCATAAGGATATATGCAAATGCTAAAGTACTCAAAAGGTTATTCTAAGGAGAACAATATAAGTATAAAGTAATTTTTATTAAAATAATAGCGCTGTTTCGTACGTTACGTTCTAGGACATGTTTCAAAAAACTAAATTGCTTTCTCTAAAAAATCCTTCGCGCAATAATTTAACTTTTTTATTGTTCCAGTTAGTTAAAGATATTATTAAACAACAGTTCTATTTAAATTTCATAAATTTTCATTTGTAAATATCTATTATGGATACTATCCAAATTTTTGATACACTTTGTCAAACTAATTATTTTACCAAAATTGTCATTTCGGTTGAATAAAATATATTTTTAAGGTAATTTCGGAAAATTATTGCAATAATTTGTGTTAATTCCTGACACTAGACTGAAGTATAAATTTTCTCCAAAATTTTCACTGTGAACTAAATTGTTGTCAAAATTTAAAGCATAGATTTCAACTATGTTCCTCCTTTTTAAGAATTACTCCATAACGATAAGTAAAACTCATTTTTTTAACAATGTGATACGTGAGTTTATTTTTTTTATTTCGAGGAAAATATTATATTGAAACATAAAAATTGTTTGTGGTGCTACTCCACTTAATAAGATGGTGTTGACTTCTTTCCAGTTTATACTAATCATTTCGAAAGTTCACTATCAGTTGACGGGATACTATAAGTCAGGAAAGAAAGCACAATGCTTTTATTAAACTTTAAAGCTTTAGATCTCAAAATATGAAGTTAACTCACTATTCAGATAAAGCATTCACATTTATATTGCATTTAAGGTAGACTATAGAGCACCTCCTTATGAGACACCTCCTAGACCAAACTTTCGCCCCTTAAATAGAGGTTTGGACATAAAAATAAGGGGGATAATCCGAATTATTTATTAGAAGATAATTAAAAACTACAATACCTCATTAAAAAAGATTAATTTTAAAATAATCTGTACCCTGAGTTTGTTGAAAAAAAGTAGATTACATGAAAAGTTTACTTACAATCCCAGAACTATATTTTTTCATACAATTTCTGTCTTAGCAAGAACTAGGAGAGGCTATTAATTTTTACTAAGTGGAATATTCTTTTAAACTAGCAATCCATATTTAGTTTTGGTAGATTTTGATATGTTCTGGTCTCTTTTTTTTATTCCTGTGAACGGCCCCCAATACCACCACTATAGTCTCAGGGTGCTGAGACAACTTGCTAACTTCTCCGTATTTCAAAATATACTTACCAAAATTCTTTGAAAGCGGAATCCTTTTTGATAAATCATGGCATCCTTCTTTCTAATGTATAGTTATTTTTCCTCTTTAGGCAGTAATTATAAAAAGGGTTAAACATACTGACAAACAAACATTGCAGACTGTTGTAAATCTATTATTTTTTAATGCGTTGAGGATCATAGACGATTAACTCAGCAACTGTTGTAATAAAAGCTTTCAAGAAAAGTAAAAGAAATGGAACAGCAGATATACATGCTGTTTCACTCCAGAAATAGTAAGCATATGTACTTAATGTATGTACTTAAGCTTAAAATGTGTTCTCAAAAAATACCTCGCATAATTAAAATTACAAATATTTACTGTTCTCTGTCTAAATCTCGGAAGCATGTTGAACCGTATTACCATTCTAATCTGTTGTAACCTTAATAAGGCGGTTTAATAAGGTGCTGTTAAATTGGACAATATTATCGCACTTTTTAAATTTGAATGCATGGTACTATGGTTAAACTTGAGCGGAAGCACGATTGAATTCAACATCTCATAAAGGTTTCAACAAATTTCTTTGTTATGGTTAAATATGCTGACATTTAGTTCAATGTTGAACCATTTTCTCTAAGAGTGTTGACAAATTATCAACTGACTAACACGTCACTTAATTGCATGTTGATGAAAAATGTCTTTGAGTTCTAGATATCCAAGTGCAAATATCATAATTTTAAAATATATTGCAAGTAATTTTAACTAACTTAAATTGAGTGATATAATAAAGGCGTGGTATTTTTTGACTTTAAATCTTGAAATGTTCTTAAATAATAGCTGAAATATTTAGCGTCAAGAATCTTTATAGCTGACAATTTACCAACTGACTGATATTCTTTCGCCCACATTACTTTTAAGTAACTTATAGATGATGATCAACATTTAATGAAAAAAGGTTAGCAACTGATAGATGGGGCTTCCAAACAGATATATTTTCCAGGAAAACGGGGCTGACTTACGCCCGGGATGCTCCGAGGATGTGATTTCTTCTCCTCATTCTAGGTCTTCCTCTCTATTTGCTTCCACACCCCCTACCATCTTCTTCCAGAAGGAAATAGGGCTAAATAAAAAGAAAGAAAGAAGAAAAATCGAATAAAAAAATCAGAAAAAGGAAGAAGAGAAAAAGGTTCTGAAATTTCGTCGAAGAAGTAGAAGTCACAACAGCAGACGAGATGACGTTTGGAATACTGAATTATTCATGAAGTAAATGCAGAAGTCGTTTGGACCGAACGGCGCCCCCTGTCAACAGAATGAAAGAGAGGGGGGAGGGCTGCGTGGGAGGTAGAAAAGAGTAGGGGGAGGTTTCGGGATAAGGATGACTTGTGAAATCCGACTCCAGGATTTCGGGAGATTTCCAACGCTCTCCCACTCACACTTTCACCACTAGCTCCAACTATCTGTCTCTTTTCCTTTTAAGGTACCTTTGAGTATCATGGTAGTGATAGTTGTCCAGAAAGAATCAAAGAGTGTATTAGTTACCTCTGTTTGTTACCTGCTGTTTTTCTTTATTATATCTGAACCCTAAAGATAGCACAAAGATCTTTTTGTTTGATCTCAATGTGAGAAAGCATAAACTGAAAGAGCGGAGACTGTTTGTGAAAAGTTTGAATGATCACACATTTCATAACTTCATTTGAAATTTGCGCATGTTGTTTATTCGAATTATACGTACTAGGTTTTAAATTTCACTTTTAAATATAAACTAATTCTTTAGTCATATTAAATGTACAATTAAAGAGCTGCCTCTTTTCTTTTTAAGCTACCTTTATGTACCATGATAGTGATAGTTGTCCAGAAAGAATCAAAAAATGTGTATTAGTTACTTCTGTCTGGTACCTCTGTTTTTCTTTATTATATCTCATACCCAAAGATAGATCAACGATCTTTCTGTTTAATCTCAATGTGAGAGAGTATAAACCGAAAGAGCGGGGATTGTTTGTAAAAAGTTTATATTTTCATGTATTTTTTAGTTTCATTTGCGATCGGCTCGTGTTGCTTATTCAATTTATACCATTTTTTTAAATTTCACTTTTCAATATAAAAAAATGTTTTGTCATATTAAGTACACAGTCACAGAATTCCAATTATCTCCCTTTGTCCTTTTATGGTACTATGGTAGGGATAATTGCCCAGAAAGAATCAAAGAGTGTATTAATTTGTTACCTCGTTTTCTTGATTATATCTGAACCACGAAGATACCTCAAAAGTTTTAGTTGTTTAATCTAAGAGAAATTATAAACTTTAAGAGAGTGGATTGTTTATGAAAATTTCACTTACTCGATAGCTTTTTCTGAAATTCGCATATGATGTTCATATCATTTGAATTTGTTTTTGTTTTTAATTTTTCTCTACCTAGGTCTTTAATCATTATAGTATATTCAAAAACAAGATATAAATTTTTAATTTTTTTATAACAATTAACCTTCATAAAAAGTGAACAATAACCAAGTCATGATAGGCGTAGACTAAACCCGCCTCACCGACTAGGAGGCAAATCTCATGAGTTTTATAAAATTCATAATACATTTCAGTTTGAATTAAGAAACTTTTCATTTAAAAAAAAAACTTTAAATTTCTCAAAGCTATTAGCTAACAATGAACTTGAACATTATTGCTATAAAAATATTTATAACAGTAAAATAAATAGGCTTAAAATTAAAAAGTTTCAAAAAATAAATAAAAAGTTTATAATTTATGTAATATCTATTTTATTAATATGGAGCACAATCATTTCACTACATTAAATTAGATTTTCAGATTGTAGAAGCTTTACTTTAGAATGTTGAAACGCGTCAAGATATATCATCTCCAAAAAACTAAAAAATATGATAACTTAAAGCTTTGAATACTAAATCAGATGTCTCGGGGCAAATGGATAAAATTAAAGATTTTGTCACGTAACTTTCTTTAGCATTCATTTCTATGATTGAAATATATTTTGTATCTTTTTTTAATTTATTTTTTTTCTTTCAACGCCCTAAAAATAGATCGGAAACATCAAAGCTTTAAGGAAAGTTTTTAGGCAATATTGTTTGTTTGTTGTTATGAAATATAATGAAACCTTTAGGGTAAAGATATTCATCTATAAAAGAAAACTGAGAAACATCCGTGAATGTCATATCAGATTAAATCATCGTCAAAATAGTGTGCTTTTTTTAATGTTTTTATCATTAGTACAATGAGAACATAAAATGCAAAGTTTATGTCTTTTTATTCTTCATTTATGGTACATTCTAAATCACCCTGTTTCTCTTCTTTTTTTCTTTTTTTTGTTATTCAACTTTTATTAATTACTTAGCGAGACTATCTATTAAATTTCTGCATAATGCGTAATCATGATTCCAAACTAATAAAAAAATTTCGGATTCCTGTGGCTAGCAAAATACTAGCTATAAGCTCAGCAAATTTCAAGTGGATTTATGAGCATTTAAAAAAAAATATTATGATTTTCATTCAAAATTGTTTAAAAATCAAATCAATGCTGTATTTAGAAAAGAAAAGACTTAGTAGATAAGAATTCTGAATTCATTGAATGGAGAAAAAAAAATTAAGAAACATTCACATTATGTAAATTTTTTTTTTTTAAATATTACTTGCTCTCTACATTTCTAAAAAAAAATCACTTTTTTATGGAAATATGCATAAAAGTAAACGAATCAAGCAAAAAAAATTTGTGATTGTCCTTCTTGTTTAATTTTTCTTTTTACAATTTGATCATGTAGAAGTTTCCCAGTAACTAAGTTTCAAAAATTTCTTATAAATTATTTTCGTATCACCCAGAGTAACAGTTTTTTGTTTCTATTACCAACTATGGTAATAGGTATAACGTGAGCAGTATGAACATAAGTATGGTTAGCAGATTCATTAACTATAATTTGTTGGCCCCTCAACAAAGCATCCTCCAAACATTTTATGATCTGAGAACACCCATATAATTCCGGAAAATGTTAATCTACTATGTGTATAATAAAGATTTTTTTGATTGATAATTTATATCAGGTGCAGAAATATGATATCTTCATCAAATATGATTTCATAGCTGAACTGTTTTTAATATCATATAACATTTTGCATTGAAACGCATGTAAAGTGCAAGGGTGCATGAGTATTAAGATTTGTTCCTTTTTTTTTTGTTTGCTAAAAATATTTTAAAATGACTAGGGCGTTTCTATCTTTTAGTATGGTGCTATTTTGTTTCTCGTTTACTCGCTATAAGACAAAACTATCTTGTTAAAAAACATGAGTATTTATATTTTTATATATATATTTCACTGCGGAAAAATATACATATTTCACTCGTTTTCGGAGAAATTCGAGAACATTTGAAGACACATATTAAAATTTGGGGACATTTTCATAGCTCAAAGAGTATAAAAAATTTTGAGGACTGTCCTCCAAATTTAAGGACACGCGGTCACCTTAAACATATGGGTGATAATTTGCTTTCGCAGATCTGATTTGATAAATTTTTCTAATTTGTGTGAACTAAAAGAATTAACATAAAATAAAGCCAATCATGGATAAGTTATGAGGTAAATATGCATTTTAGACAAAACTTCGCTCGTTGTTTCCTTTCTAGCTGATACATCTGTCAGTTTCTGTTAAAAACGTCTTTACAATTTTGCCCCGATGCTTGATTTTTGGGGCTCTCTCTGAACTTAATTGGGTTAAAAAAAATTTTAAAAGCTGGAGATGTTGCAAAGCTAATACGTAGCTACTTTTATGTACCACTTTTACTCACAGAGTTAAAATTTAAAAATGATTTTAACATAACACATCGATTTAATATTCACTGAGGAAAAAAATTTGTTGCATTTATGTAATAATACTTGATCTTGCCTAATTTGGGTGTAAGAATTTCAAATCTGAAATTACTTTTGCTCCTAAAGCTACAGATTCTTTTTAAAATATCTTTTTTCTCTATCATTTGGCGAAATATGCAAGTTTTAAAATATTATATAAGAGGGGGAGGGGATGGGGGTGGCAAGTAAATGTTGCGACAAACTTATAAGGAATTTAGGGCACATCATCAGGATTAAAATTTCGTAGGAACCCATGATCGGAAACGTCATCATACGCAGCTAAGGATGCTTCCTTGTTATACATTGTGAAGAAGCACACAAAGAAACACTTCGTATTAGAAAAGAGCTCGTAGTGGCGTATGACGACATTTCTGGGCAGGGGTTAAGCAATTTTAATCCTGATGATTTGTACTAATTTCCCTAGAAGTTTGCTGCCACAATTAGACGACCCCTAATTTCATATAACGCTATTAAACTTGTAAATTTTTGCAAAAAATAGAATAAAAATGTCATTTAAAAGAAACCTTAGCTTGCGGATTGGAAATCAGCGATACGAAATTATCTGAGATCAGTTAAAAAATCTCATGCAAAAGAAAGACAAATTGTGCCCCTATTAGTCATTTCAACTTCTTTCTTTTTCTTATGATTGCAAAGTTTTACTTACATTATGATGAATTTTTATATCTCATCTCATTTTGTTGTAATAGAATAAAATTTATGATGCATTCTATTAATAAAATTTTAAAAAAAACATAAGTTGAATAAGTATAACTTATTCCCAACAGAATTATATTTTCGTAAATAATGATAATTTGAATGCAAAGATCTACCTCATCAAAATTCCATTGATTTTCTCCATTTTGGAATTTCTCTGGCAGTAACTGTCATTCCGGTCTCCTTACCAGATCCTAATTCCTGATGTAGTAGCTAACAAAGGCGGTCCACTCATTTGATCGAACAACCCCCAAGAGTACAAGAGCGGGTGCAGAAAGGGTTGTTTTCAACACGTAATCGTCTGCCGACCGTAAAAGCCCCATTTGGGGGACTACACGTCCACACCAAAGGTGTTCCGCTAATGCCCCGGAATCGAACGCGCCGAGCTGTGGTCAATTGCTTGAGTTCAGAAGCGCCTTTTCCTTGCTTTAGCTTCCATCTGGAACATGAGAAGGGTTACAATTGCATCAAGATAAGTAGTAAAGGGACTGGCGAGAAATATCTGTATGTTTCTCTGTTTTAATACAGAATTTACGCCGTATTGACTTTTATGTTATGTTCCATATAGGTTGGCTACCCTATGTAAACTAAGTTAAATAGATTTAAAATTCAGTAATCATAAGTAGTAAATGGACTGGCAAGAAATATATGTATGTTTCATTGTTTCAATACAGAATTTACGCCTTATTGACTTTAATGTAATATTCCATTTTAGTTGGCTACCCTATGTAAACTAAGTTAAATAGATACAAAATTCAGTTATGATAAGTAATAAAGGGACTGGCAAGAAAATTCTCTTTTTTAATACAGAATTTACTCCTTATTAACTTTTATGTAATGTAGCATATTGGTTTACTACCCTATCTAAACTAAGTTAAATAGATAAAAAATTCAGTAATCATAAGTAATAAAGGGACTGATCAGAAATATCTGTATGTTTCACTCTTTCAATATAGAATTTACGCCTTATTGACTTTTATGTAATGTTCCATTTTAGTTGGCTACCCTATGTAAACTAAGTTAAATAGATTGAAAATTCAGTAATCATAAGTAGTAAAGGGACAGACCAGAAATATCTATATTTTTCAATGTTTCAATACGGAATTTACTCCTTATTGACTATCATGTAATGTAGCAAATTGGTTTTCTACCTTATATGAATTAAGTTAAATAGATAAGAAATTCAGTAATCATAAGTAATAAAGGGACTGGCAAGAAAATTTTCTTTTTTAATGCAGAATTTACTCCTTATTGATTTTTATGTAATGTAGGATATTGGTTTGCTACCCTATCTAAACTAAGTTAAATAGATAGAAAGCTTTGTATTCAAAAATAGTAAAAGGATTGGGGAGAACTATTGACTTTAATGTAATGTTGCACATTTATTTTATCTCCCTATGAAACTAAGTTAAATGCATGGTATAAGTTGGGGCAAATTTTGAAGCTTAGGGTAAAGCCATTTAGAATTTCAAGATATAATAAAGCTATTTTGACTTTAATTAAGCTTCTGAATTAATATTGAAATTCAAAGTTTATGAATAAGTTTTTAATTTATGTTTTGATACAGAATTAATGCTTTATTGACAGTTGTATAATGTTGCTTATTGGTTTGCCATACCATGCATAAAGCTAAACTTGTAGAAAATTCTGGTAAACTAGTATACGTTAGGACAAATTTTAAAAACGCATTGTAAACCCATTTTTTAATTCCGTGATACAATGTATTTATTTTTAATTTAATTATGTTTCCGAATAAATTTTCATTTCCGCAAGTTTTACGGATAAATTATGACCTCCGCTCAGTTCATAAATAAATTTTAAGTTTCTTAAAGGTTATGAAACAGTTTTAGATTCCATTCAAGTTCCGAATTAATTTTAAATTTCATTAAGATTCTGACTCAATTTTTAGTTTTAATTATTGTAATTTCGAATATAATAAAGTTATTTTGAATTTAATTAAAGTTCTGAATCAATTTTAAATTTCGTGAAATTTATGAATACATTTAAAATTCTGCGAAGTTTATAAGCAAATTTTAAATTTCATGAACATTATAAAAAATGTAGATTTTTTTTGGAGGTTATGGAGTAGTTTTAAATTTAGTGAAGGTTCTGAATCATCTTTCAATTTCGCGAAAGTTCCGAATGAATTTTAATCATCATGAAAGCTAATTATCAATTTTAAGTGTAATGAATGTTCAGAATAATTGTTGAAGCTAAATCTTATTTAGTTAAATTTAAATCATTATAGCAGAGTTCTTAATCAGTCTTCATTTTCGTTAAGTTCATTAAATGGATTTGAATTTAATGAATGCTGTGAAAATGCTTTGAATTTTACGAAAGTTGAGCAGCAACTTTAAATGTCATAAAGGAAATGAAGCAGTTTTATGTTTCAAGTAGGGAAAGATGTAAATTGAATAGCATAGAAAAATTTGAACTGTTTCTATGGTTTACTGTGTAGCTATTTTTAATGTATAGAAGGATTGGTAAATAAGTGTCAAGTTTTTTACAGTTTAAGAGCAAAAAGCTAAAAACTGTAGTTCAAGTTCCAAGAACTCTTGTTGTATTTGAGCTCTCTGTATATGTGATTAAATAGTGATTAAATAGTTTTGCCACAGACTTCGAGGAGGTGCATAGTAAGCAAAACATGCTACAATGTAAAGTAAAGATGTCAATTATTTAAAGCAGCATCTTTTTTGGTAGTTTATTTAAATTTAAAACCTAGATATTAATAAACATCTTTAAAGTGTCAAATCTCTAGTGAGAAATATATGCACTCCACATAACATGAGGGAATTATTTGGTTCTAAGTTCAATGTTTAACACGAAATTTGAGTGCAAATCGAGTTTATGTACCATAACGAATTAAAATTTTGCTCTACTTTTTTTTGTCCCATTTTACACATTCATAGTATAAACAACTGTAAATGAATCAGTTTTCAGTATACTATCACAACAGTAGTTTTTTCGTCAGTCGATAGCGTAATTGTGAAAAAATCTAAAATATTTTTCAATTTCTCTGTAGTAAAGTTAGTAGATAGATAGATAATTCCTGATAATAAAAACCAAAACATACGATATTTGAACAATTAGTTTGGTATTTTTTCCGTTCATTTGATTACGGTTCACCGGAAATTCTGCTTTTCTAAATTATAGTTATAATTACCACACACGCAAAAATTACAAAACTGGAACAAAAATTTAACCGAAAAAATAGTTTCACTGCAATGCCATGAGGTATCATGATAAAATGAGTAAATTTTACAACATTTATCAAATTTTATCATATTTTATAAAACTATAACGTTAATTTTATCAAAATCCTTACCAAAGCGGGTTTTTTAGAAATTACCGAGTTACAGTAAAATTTACCATATTCTGGTAATTTTGACGATATTTTTTTCGCAGTCTAAGATTTGAGAGGCAAGATATTGTAATTCACTTAAAAAAATTATATTTTTAAAATTTTTAAGACAATTATTTTCTTTTATTTAAAAGTATTCAAGATAATATAAACCATATGCGTAAAATTAAAAAATGTTATAAATGTTAAAAAAGTTACCATTACACATTAATAAGTTCTAATTTAATCACGAATCATCTATTCTTAACTATATGCATTTTTCTTTCAATAAATCGATATAATAATCGTAATTATATAAATTCGAAATAATACTGATATTGTTCTTCAAAGATAATTTTAAAAACTATAAGGGCTTAAAAATATGTGTAAGGTACAACTAAGTGTATGTGTTCAGCTAAGTTTAAGTTATAACACATATTATACTATAATCCTTAATATAATCAGCAATAAATTAATTAGATGAAGATATCGCCAAAAAATTCATGATCGGTAAAAGAATATTCCCAACTGGCATCAAAACCATCCTCTCGGTTACTGGATTTTTTTTACCGCTGGCTCCTCATCGTTTGCCACTTAACATGGTGATCACGATCCAATTTCTTAAGAAGGTTCACCTAGCTACCTACGATAAAAGAAGGGGGGAAGGGGATTACTGGGAACAAGATTAGGGACAGAATTGGCCCATTACTAGGTCTGCTCTAATCCAATTTGGTCGGACTGTATACGGACGAAGTGACCTGTTGGGGTAAAAATAAAGAGAACTGGTCCCTTTCGATTAGAGAGAGCTATAGTTCTTTTTTTATACACGTTTTCGTGTTAAGGGAAAAAGTTCTAACTTTCAGTGTTGGTAAATGCGAAACATATAAGTTGTTTTCAAAGAAATAATTTATGGAAAAAAAAAATTTTTTTTTTGTATAAAAAAGCAGCAAGCGAAAGTATAAAGCTGTTCTTTTAAATTTAGGTAAAATGCAAACTAAGAAATGTAAGTTACAATTTAATTTCTTATCATATAAATTGACATTTTTAATTGACTTAAAATTTCAAACATGTAAAGATCAATTCGATTTTAAAATTCCGAATAGAAATTAAAATATACAGTCTACTATAGATTTTCGATAAATATATAAATAAAGATTAAAATATTAATAAACAAAGGAACATCGTTTTAGAAAAAAAGTATTAAAAATAAAATTCTTATTTTTTTGTTTTGGAACTGCGGGCATAATTTTTTCTATTCATTTTTTATAATTGTTTTTATCTGTCTGAAAGATTATTATGATAAGTTTTGACACAATGTCATTATTTTAAATTATTAAAAAATCGTTTGCGTAATAATTGGTTTATTTATTTTTTGAGCGACAATTTTTATCGTTTGCGTGATAGGAAAACGAGTTGATAGTTAATATTTTCTTATGCTATACATATACATATTTATTAAAAAATGTTTTTCCTCTTTTTACTACAGTTAATAATTAGTTACATACTTTTTTTAAAGTTTAATGCTGACAAAATTATTAGAAAACGAAATTTGGTAGGTAATATATTAAGCAATAATTTCTCTTAAATAAAAAAAAAATAGTTTGCTTGATATTAGATTTGATTATTGCTTGGCGTGAAACGTTCAATGAAATAGAAGCATTTTTCTTACTTTTCGATTTTAAATAAAATTTACAATTTGTTGTCAACATGGTTTTATTTTTATACACTTAACTTAATGTCACCAAGCTCGTAAAAAACTCGATTTGAATAGTTTTTTTCCTTCCTTTTCAAGAGCGTTTTTACCAAATGCCCCGAGGACTGATGCACGAAATGTGACCGTTTGTGGCACGCAGATATACTCTGGGCATTTCTGCATGCTGACTTGATACTCTGTCACCTTGGAGAAAAGCTCAATTATATGAAGAACTCCATCATAATTCATTTTTCTTCTTTCTTGGCTGAAATATATGTGACACGGTTTTTACTTTGCCTTGACAATAAGCATTAACATTCAGTTGGTGAAACATTACCGGAGGGCTACTGTTCCGGTTGCTTTACTGGAAATATAAATGATTCTCGGTTTCAGCTGCACTAGCATAACCTCCGAGATGGGTTTTGCGATTTGCAGCATCTGGAATTCAACGTTTTTTGAAGACGCATCTCAGGCATTTCTCATTCGAAAGAAGTTTCCATCAAACCTTGAAGAGAAAAATTTTAATATACTGCTTCGCAAAATGATCTTTAAAAAATTGATGGATATTTAACAAACTGATTAATTGATATTTAATATAAATGTGATATATATAACTAGCAAGAATTCTATTTGCAATTTATAAATTTTATTTTTTGACAATACTTCTGTTTTACTAATATATATAAGTTTGGTTACTGCTTTCTTTTATTTTATGCTCTTTTTCAACAAATTTTTTTTGCGATATCGACACATATAAGGAATAATTTTTATCTTAGGATAATTATTCTTTATTCAGAAATATCGCATTAAATTATACCAATAGATGTGTCTTGAAGAAGACTATTGGTTTTTTCCTATTTATAGTTTTCTCTTTATGTCATCNATATATGATATATTTGCAGCTACAAAAGTGCATGCTTAGTGTTATTCATGTGTCTGAGGATGTCCAACATACGTAATATATTGATTTTTAAATAATCAAATTAAAAGAAATTTATTTCAACAAGTTCTTCTCATTAAGTTGATCAATAATGTTTAAGTAATCAGTTATATCCTCGTGTTTGTTAATGTGCCAGTTTAGTTACCTGTCACATTCAATCAAAAAATACCAAGAAAAGTAACCTCTTCGGCCATTCCACTGAATTAGTTTCAGAACCCCGATGACGGGCCATAATCCGGCCGTTACTGACCATATCTCTTCGCATTTCTTTCTATTGACAGATTTTACTTCTTCTTGATGTGGTCATTCAAGGTGAGTCTCTCCAAATCGAGACGGACGGACAGGCTATATATCTCTTCCTCATGTGAGACTTTATTTAGTTCTTTCATACGACCCCCCCCCCTCTTGATGCCCCCCCTTTGCCTCTTGGGACCGATGAAAGGTGGGCGAGTCAATAAGTGAAAGTGCTTCGATTAGTTTTATTATTTTACTTATTTATTCGAGGGGTCTTGGATAGGAAAAGTTCGCAGTATGCAACATGTAGTTCTCTACGAACCTGAAGTAATGAGTTTTCTAATAGTGCTCAATTACAGGCATAGGAAATTAACCGATCATTACAAAAGTGCTTAGAATGCATTGTTTATTTATGTGTTTTTTTAAATGCCATTTGCAAAATTCGTGAAAAACAATATCGGGTTGCCACAGGCGACTAAAATGCAACTATTTTCAGCATGAGGCGACTATGGCAACTTTTTTTGCCTGAAAAGGCTAAAAAAGCAACTATTTTCAGGTAAAGGAGACTATTAGGAGACTTTTCTGTACTCCTAGCAATGTTTTTTAGCAGAAATTGGGTTGAAAACCTGCAGCCGTCGAAATCTTCTGAACACACAGAATTTCTTTTCTTAAAAAATAAAAAATGTAAAATAAAAATAATAAAATTTAAAAAAATTAAATAAATAAAACATTAAAAATTAAAAATTTTAGATTGCAAATTTGAGTCATCACTTTTAAATGCTTTCAAATTGCACAGATTCTATCGTAAGTCTATTTTGTTTCTTGATCGCCTTTTCAACAGTTTTTGCTACAAAATTCTGCACGATTTTAAAAAACCCAATTTTTAATGCGATATTACGATGCATGAATTTTGAATTTGAGTTATCACTTTTCATAATACAGTACACTCTCGATTATCCGTGTGCGGATTATCCGGTTTGCGGATTAACCGTGCTCATTCAGGAGTCACACAAAAAATATAAAGAGAAAAATTTTCAAGATTTAAAAAATTTTATTTGGTTTTTGGAAGCAATATTCGTTATTGGATTGCAGTATATGGAATATCAGCAACATGGTCAAAGGTAAAATCGTCTACGTTATCTATCTTGGAGAAAGATCATACCGCTTGATGAACAATCCTCTTCAGATGTTCAAGAAAAATATGATAACAGTATTCTCGAACAAGCAAAAGAAATCTAAGGTTTCAAAATTCTTGATGAAGAAAATTTAGAAGATTGGTTTCAAAGTGATGCATGTGAGCCTGGCTTCCAGTATTTGACTGATGAAGACATCGTTATGTTGTTAAATCAAATAGTGATGATAGTAACTGATGCAGAAGATGTA
>NC_092212.1:36120962-36173387 GCF_043381705.1 Parasteatoda tepidariorum | reverse complement strand
TTTTTTTTTTTTTTTTTTTATTTTTTTTTTTTTTTTTTTTTATCAGAAATTGGGTTGAAAACCTGCAGCCGTCGAAATCTTCTGAACACACTGATTTTCTTTTCTTAAAAAATAGAAAATGTAAAATAAAAATAATAAAATAAAAAAAAATTAAATAAATAAAACATTCAAAATTAAAAATTTAGATTGCAAATTTGAGTCATCACTTTTAAATGCTTTCAAATTGCACAGATTCTATCGTAAGTCTATTTTGTTTCTCGATAGCCTTTTCAACAGTTTTTGCTAAGAAATTCTGCCCAAACCCAATTTTTAATGCGATATTACGATGCATGAATTTTGAATTTCAGTAATCACTTTTCATAATATATATATATATATATATATATATTTGTTAAATCAATTATTGGTAAAAGGGAAAATTTCTTAGAATAAGTGTGTTTTTTTTCATGAAAAAGTATTTTTTGAATGAATTCTAGAAATTAACAGTATTTAATTTTCTGCAAATATACTAATTTTTTTTATATAAAATTTAGTGCTAGAACACTAACATTTATATAAAAATTGTCATATTTGCCATCAACTTGACTAAATGGATCATGGTATATGAGAATTAAGTCATTTAATAAAATTTTAGTCTTATTTTTGTTCTTATTTAAGCAACTATTTTCATGCTCTAGGCTACTAAAAGCAACTATTTTGTTCCTTTTTCTCTGTGGCAACCCTGAATCATAGAAATGTTTTTTTAACACTAGAAAGACTGAAATACCTATATTGCCCAAAAGCAATCAAAATGACTGCATTGTGAAAGAATAACTAATGTATAAACAAATTTGAATAAAATTATTGTTTAATATGTTTGATATTATTTTCAGTTATATAACAAGTTATTAGTAAATATTAACGATAAAAAAATTATATGTTGTACAAAAAGTCACAAAATTCTAAGACATTGTGTCATCTTTGTTTTTCTAATTGAAATTAAAAAGCTGTCGTAATTACTTCCTTGGGCAAGCTAGTGTTAATAAAAAGATACTTATACTTAATAAAAAATACCGATAATCATATAATGAAATGTTCTTAAAAATATTCCGTTATTTTATTCATTTATATAAGGGGTCTATGAGGGGAAAATGTTCTTAGCCTAGCATTATGTAGCTTACAAGGAATTTAAGCTCCAAATTTATTCAGTCAAAGGCGTAACTAAATTACAGCGGTAAATTTAAATTATATTTCTTATTCTATTATGTTTTCTTTTAAAAGAAGAATGCCTTGTGTGAAAATTTTAGAAAATTTTTGAGATGTTCTCCAATAAAAGGAAATGAATAAGAATAAGAGAATTTAAGCATGCATATAATATTGATATTAAGCGGATGTTATTTCAGAAATAATCTGTAAAATATACGCGAAAATGTGAATTGATGTGCATTGTTTTTATTGATTTATAAGTAAACAAATCTAAAGTTGGCAAACGTTCTGAATGTAAAAGAAAAATACAATAAAATAAAAACTTAAACATAGTTTAATACAATAGTAAATAATCAAGTAGAAATGTCATATATTTACTTTTTGTTTTTTCGGGCAGAATTGCCAAGTAGGATAAAGGCAAAATCGCATATTTTTATCTGACATTAGAACATTAAAAATAAATAAGTTTCAGCATGTTCTGATACAACTAGAGATTGATATAAAATCTTCAAATATATTGTGTATTTTAAGTTTAAGTTTTTTACCGTAAAATTCATATTTGCCACAAAATTTAAACGGAATAAACTATCTGATACGCCGTAACTTTTACTGCAATATTCGCTGTTAGTTCACTGAATAACTGTAATTAAATAAATATTACTGTGAAAATTACAGTACAAAATTTTACGATAAAAATGGATTTTACCATAAAATGTATTTTACGGATAATGCACTTCGGGTATCAAAATTTTAACTGTAATTTGTCTCAAAATTTCTTGCAGTGTTTAATCACGGTAATTATATCTGTCCATTATGAGTATTATTATGTTTGAATTATGTGCTATAAATAAGAATTACTAGCAACAATTTTCTTTCAAAAATCTAAAATATATTATAGAAACATGGAATATAAATGCATAAAAATAATGTTTAAATGCAGTAAATACATAATAAATCATATAAATAATCCTTAAATTATTAAATGTTAAACCAAAAACGTAGACGTCAATAAATATTCAAATTGAAAAAATTGCTTTTATTCCATCAAATTAAGTCAAAATTATTTATAATCAACATTGTCTTTCTAAAAGTATATCTTTTCTCTATCAAAAAAGCAATTTCTAATTCAGAATTGAAAATTTCTTGATACATGAGATCTGCTCTTTAAATTGGTAATAGTTAATCGATAGCCTTATCTCATTAAACGAGTATAAAAATGATATTAATAATTTGTGCGTTGTTTTTTTAGTCGAATTTCGTAGATAAAAAATACGCTTCTTAATACTTAAGGAGCCTGACATTACGATCGATTAAAAAAATCCACGAAAAAAACTTGTACATAAATTTAAACGATTTCTGAATTTGACTTCTGAGGAAACGAGGCGTATGATAAATGAAATTTCCATTGCACGCGCGTCATTAATTTTGCTCGCATGCCAGATGCCAATTAAGATAAAGATCGATAATCATTTGAAACACTCGTTTATAATTCGATCAAATTATGGAAATAACACGTTTTACGGGAAACTGAGAACAACAACCTTAGCAATATCTGTTTTTATAGCATATATGTGGCATCGTTAAAGGTCTTAATGGACAAAAAGGATTTAAAAATAATAATTCTTTGTAAATATGATCGTCTTGAATCATATACTTAAGAAGCATTTTGATGCAATTTGTTTCCATTAGTTTTTTTAATTTTTTTTTTATTTAATCTAGCAGAATAATAAAAATGGATATACGTATGAACAGTTTTATTGCTTAGTAAATATATTAAAGCACCTAAACTGTTTTTACTTGAAAGTTTTTATGTAAGGTTTATCAGCCATGTGTTTATAGAAATAAAAGAATAGCAAATCTTGAATTATATAATGATGATGTATTCGGGAATGCGATCAAATACCCATGCATAACTAAAATCTAAAAGAGAATTAAATATTAATTTTTTTAATATAACTATTTTCTACCTGATAAATAATTTTAATTGGGTTATTTTTAGTCTAAATAAGTAGGGATCGAAAATTAAATGTACAAAATGCTTAGTGAATAGTGCATTGGAACTTAAAAAGTACAAATTCAGGTGCAGATAAACTTTCGCATGAATCAAATCTCGGATGGAGGGAATCTCGCTCGGGCAAAGTCTTGCGTACATAATGCATCGGCTAGATAAAATATTGTGAAACCAAAATCTCGCTCGAATCGTTAGGTATCGTGTAAATAAGTATGAATAAAATATTGAATGAAAAAAATAGAGCATCACGGTGGGAAGAATCTAAAAAGTACTAATTTTTGTAAGACAAAATCTCGCATGAATCAAATTTTGAATAAGCCGAATCTCGTATGGACAAAGACTCGCATGAATCGAATTTGGGATGAACTGAATATCATTTGGGTAGGACTGCACGTGACAAAATATCGTGTATACAAAGTNTTTATATATATATATATATATATACAAAGTATTTTTAATATCTGTATCAAGATCAGAATGAAACTTTTATAGAAAAAAAAATACATTTAAAGAATTATTGAATATCAAGTAGTTTTTGAGATGTGCTATATCTTAAATAAGACAATATTTTATCACATATTAAAAAAAACTTTTTTTTAATGTGATTAATCAAGTTATAATAATCTAGATACATTTTAAACACTGTTTTTGTCATAAGTAACTCAGAACAAATACAATTGTCTCTATCTCTCAAATTCGAACTTCAGAAGCTCCATCGATTCTAAACCCCTATTCAACATTTTTTTTTTAAATAAAAAGCATCCCTTAAATTAGCGAGCAGTCGTGCGGTCGGCTGTCTGTTTTTAATTTTACCGCCAGTAAAATAAAACAGCCGCACCGCGAATAGGGTCTGCAAATTTAATTTTAAAACTGGGGTTCTTTCGAAAACTCAATTTTATGCGAACAGGGGTTGCTTTTGATGTAAAAAAAAAGTCTCAGTGTTCAAATGTTCTATGAGGACTTGCTCTTTAGTGTTGCAACAAAAGAAAATCTCAATTCAATCGTAGATTTCTTTCAGTGGTAAAAGTAAAATCTTTAAATGACCCTTTGTTCTGAATTAATGGATTTTTTGTTAAAAAGTAAATACTTTCTATTAAATACTCAGCTTTAATATTAACTGAATTTATCATCCTGTGGTACGAATTTGGAGATCCAAGAGGTAATCATTATTATTACAGATAAAATTGAATAACAATTAACCGCTAATAACAAATGTAATAGATCTTGAATATTTCTTTCCTTTTCCTCTCTATATATTTAATAAATATATATTTAATGAATAATAGAGATGTCCTTCTTTTAATTGATCGATTTCATATTGATAGATCGACTTCCTTAATGATTTATAGATTTTATGTTTGTAAGATTATCGGCTATTTCAATGTTAGATGCTTGTAATAGTTGTTTTCTTCATTCCGATTGTAATTAAAAGCAGGTTGATATTTTCATGATCTTACTAAAAATACTTTTCTTTTTTATTATCAAAATTAGAAAGATTTATAGATTTTATGTTTACAATTTCCTTAGCGTTTCCAATGTTTTGTGCTCGAATTTCTTATTTTTTGTTGTAATCGCAATCGGAAAGCGGATAGATATTTTATTGTTACTTCTCATATTTATTATTTATCTGAAGCATTTAGAAGAAAAAAAATATGGGTTCGATTGACAGGCTTTAAAACAGATAGTTTTTGATTGACTAATCTCTAACAAGCAAAAAATGAAAGGGCTCTAATAAATTAGTTGCATTCAAATTATAAAAAAAATCCTAATTTTTAATTTTTCTTACAAAGTGTATAATAACAAGTTTTTATTGGTATGCGTTTAGTTCTAAAAATAGGAAAATAATTTAAAATAAATGGTAAAATAAATAGCTTAATAGTAAAAATAAATAGGGAAATAGTGAAATGAATGGTGAAAAAATGGTGAATAGTTAAATAGGGAAAATAAATTAAGTCTAAATATGCAGTTGCATTTTCATCTTAAAGTTCAAGTTCCTAGAATTATATATTGCACCATAAAATTATAAATTGAATTCAAAGTTAAAATATTTTTATTATACTACAATGAGTAAATACATATTGCAGAATAATATGAGTTTTTTTTAAAATATTTATATGAAGCACTGAGGATAAAAGTATGGTCAAAAGTACAAAAATATGATAAAATTTTCCATATTTCTTACTCTATGGTACTACAAAAATCTTTGTAATTTTCACTGAAGAGCTTTTGTATAGAATTTGGTAAAATTAGCAATCAAATATGGTCTTATTACATATGATAAAACGAGCTAATTTTATCATGATACCTTAGATCATGGCTTCAAAAATATTCATTCTGTTAAATTCACACTTTTTTTTCTTTTTTACTAAATGTGTGGTAATAAGAACTATAATATAAAGAACCAGAATTTTCAGTAAAATCTTACTGAAAAATACCGAAAAATGGTTTAAATACAGTATATTTTAGTTTTATTAACCAGAATTATGGTTTTTTAAACCAGAAATGTCATACAGTGCAGCAATTTTACCAGAATTTTTTTTCTCATTGCACATATTAGCGAACTTATTATATTTTCGTACTCTCTGTGCACTTAATACATTTTATATGGAAGCACACTTAATAAACGATATTTTATTTTGATTGAAATAAAAATGCTGATTTATGTTTCAGATATTTTCAAAATGAATCGAAATGGATGATGGTTGACCAGTGAAAGGAATATGTATGGTCAGTTTATGGAGAAAAAGATCTTGATAAGACTTAAACTTTATAAACAGAATCACTACAACTGGGACATATATGGATATACGACAATGATCAAATGAATTTGCATGGTAAACAATTTTTTTTATTACATTTAAAAAAAAATTTATTACTTATTTTGATCTGCCGTAACTTAGTTTATCGAATAGATGGTTTACATGTGAATGAATGATGATTAAAAATTATTTTTATGCATGAATATGGCAGAAATGAGCATATCCAAAATAATTGTAAGTATTTTCATATGTTTTTATTAAAAATATAAGAAAACTTAGCACTATTTGACACTTTTACACTTAACACTCTTTTTGAATCGACTAAATACGAAACAAATTCAAAACTAATCGTTTTTGCTTTATTGCACGATAAATTTTTAAACTTTATGGTTTTTATTGATTCCATCAAGTTTTTATTTCTTTCATGGTACTGAATAAGAATTTTCAATTAAAATCTGATTTATTTTAAAGAGAAAAGTTGCGGCTAGAATAACATAACAGAACTATTTTCATGATCTGGCACTTTTGCTTATCAAATTGAATGATAAAACATGAAATAGTTAATTTATTAAGCATGTATAAGTTTAAAAAGAAATTATCATAATAATTTTATTGTGGTTATTTTAACATCACGAAAAAGTTTCTTCGCCGTTATTTTAGGAAAGTTAGCGTGAGGAGAACTTGAAGAGATTAAAGTACTATTATTACGTAACTTTTGAAAATAAAGTTGGTTGAACATTAAACTATAATACCGATATTTCTAATAATAATAAAAATTTGCTGCAACCTTAATAATGAATTGCAAATTGAATAATGTTTTCATTCTATATAATAATATAATATAATTATATGAATAATGTTTTCAGCTATAAAATCGAGTTGTTTAAAAAAATACGATACTATAGCTCAACTTAGCCCCATATTTAGGTTTCAGCTAATTCCAACGATATTATGGTCCCACCAATACTCATTGGCCTTATAGTCATTTAAGAACTCAAGAAAGTTCTAGGACAGTCCTATCCATTCTTGATGATTTTGAGATTCAGCTCCTTACTTTGTCTCTTTTCAACATCCTCCAATGATCTTTTTTTTCTGGTCTTCCACGTGGCTTAGACTAATCAGGTTTTAAACCAACGATCTGTTTCCCAGCTCTGTTTTCATTCATCTGCTGAACGTAACCTAACGACTTTATTTTTCATATCAGTAACAATATCAATATCTTTCTACTTTTCCCTCAATTGTTTCTAGTTCTCCATTCACTTACCCACTACACTTGACTTTTCAGTAATATTTTTTATGATCATTGCTATTCTCCCTTAGATTTAGCAAACGATTCTAATCTTATTCATTAATATTACATTTTGGTCATCACAATTCATTGCCAGATTAATAAATAATTCGAATCCTTTTCACTTATGTCATATTATGGTCTTTACCATTCGCTCTCAGTTTAACAAATGATTCGAATCTTTTTCACTATAGTCATATTATGGTAATTACCATTTCCTCCTAGATTAACAAACGATTCGAATCTTTTTCACTCATGTCATATTATGGAATTTACCATTCACTCTCAGTTTAACAAACGGTTCGAATCTTTTTCACTGTAGTCATATTATGGTCATTACCATTTCCTCCCTGATTAGCAAACGAATCGAATCTTTTTCTCTAACGTTATAATCTGGTTAACACGTTCCAAAACGATGCACAAAAATGCCTCGAAAAATTCCGTTTCTCATTTTGGTTTCAGTCCCTGTTGCCATTCCATAAGGTGAAAAAGCCGTATCCTTTCTCCTCCACTTTTATCATTATTATTATTTTTGGCGAGTGTATCGAAGTGTGGTGTGTGTGACGGCCGGTCAGTAAATGATCATTGCAAGAAGAGGGAGAATCGAATAGAAAAAGGCGTAAAAAGGGATGATGTAGCCACACAGCTGTGGTCAGTGGATTCGGAAAGGGATATTTGGGCGGATAATAGGCTATCTACCCCCTTAATATCCCCCATCACTTCTATAATACATCGGCCTGTCATGGGAGACAGAGAGATAGTGGTAAATAAAAAGGGAAAAAAAGGTGATGCTTCTGTTACTTTTCCCTCTCTTAACTTTTCCTCTTCGATTCCGATAAAAACAAGCTAAGAAATAAGTGTATAATAATCATAATATGACGTTACTGACTTATGTTGGATAACATTTTTGTCTGAGCATGTTCACAATTAAGGAATGTATTTTTATGTGATGTTCACTAGTGCGACAATATAATTGGCTATGCTGTTATAAATTATTGGCTAAGCTAGATACTAGGCTAGGTTGTATATTAACCTTATGTATGGTTGGTTTTAAAATAAGTATGTTTTTTTAGAAACAAAATTAAAAAAAATTTTGCTATCAATGTAATTTTGTCCTTTTTTACCATGTTTATATCAACTTGCCTTCGTGTATCAGTGGAATTTTGTAATCGATTTTAAACTAACTTCCCAACTAGCTACAGACTTCAAATTTGGCACATAGTTCAGAATTGGATGACAATGTATGAAAATGAAGAGAAAGAAGGCATACAAAGTAAAATAAAATTAAAATGAAAGAGAAATTAATATTTTCGCAATTGTCTTTTGTTATCGATTCGATTATTTCAAATTAGTGTCACATGTCAGTTGAAAAGTTTTGTGTACAGTGAGTAAAAAAAAAACTAAGATTTTGGAAGTGAGAACAAAAAAAATTAAAATAAAAAGTAATATTTTTAAAAGCCACGTTTTTGTAGTGGAGAATAACAGTTAAAAACAAAAATTTTAGAAACGAAAAACGTGGTGCGCATGAAATACATAACAGTACATATACACATGCACATAGATTTTCTTACTCATACACATGCACATCCACATCCATAGATACATCCTCATACACATGCATATACACAAACATATTCCACACACACATACACATTCAGATACAATTACAATTACAGATATACATACACATATTCTCATGAGCACACATACACACACTAGTATAACATTACTGTTATGTATTTCATGAGCCCCACGTATTTCGTTTTTCAAATTTTTGTTTTTTAATTATTATTCTTCACTACAAAAACGTGGTTTTTAAAAATATTACTTTTTATTTTAACTTTTTTTTATAACTTTTTTATATTTATATAGTCTTATTGAAACAATGTCTTGAGCATAGTTATGTTTACTAATACGATATCTGGTTATAAGTCTTTTGTAGAAGTCTTCACTATTTTGGTTACTCTTTCTTATTCTAAAAAAGAAAAGCTTTAAACTCACTTACTTTAATTATGTATGTTAGTAAATGTTTCCTTCGAGAATTAATTACCTGAAGTGTTGGTTTAAACTTTTCCTTAGGAGCAAAATCATATTTGTTTTCCTTCAAACATCCAGGACAAAAAAATATTATTAAAAATCTCAATCATTCTTAATTTGCTGATCAAAAGCAATTAAAATCACTATTTATAAATGAGAATGCATGATCTAGTTGCCAATATAATGGTAAAAGTTTATTTTTCATAATTTTTATTTGCACCAAGCTGAAGGATAATAGTTTTAAACCAATCTGTATTTTTAATCAATTGCTTTTCATTTTTACAATCGCTTGCTTAGAAAAAACTATATTAACAGTTGAGTGCCATTAAAGCTACAAAATATTTGTTTTTGCTTTTCAAAGATAAATTAAATTAATTTTGGTGCAAAAAATATTTATCAGTTAAGTTCTGGAACACATTGCAAAACATAAACACACTTTTACTTTCTTTCTTTTAAAATAATGGATTTTTCTATACTCTTTTATTTCTAATTCCCTACCACAGAAACTTTTCACTAGTTCAAAACATTACTTATTGGCCATATTAGAAACATAGGCACATGATAATAGACTCAAGAAGAATTTTTTTTGTTGAAAAAACATGCATAAGACGAAAGACAAATGTTTGAGAAAATCAAGAACTGGACACAAAATAAGATATAAGCAATATAGCAAATGCATCAAAATAAGCAATGGTGTCATTTTACATAACCACCATTGGTTATGAAGCCGATTTTTGGTTGGTCAGGAACAGGGCGATAACTTCATAATGCTTGATGCTTGTAGCGATAAATTCATAATGCTTGTGAACATTATGCATTTTCTAAGTTATCTAAGTCATGGTTTATTAATTTTCTAAGTTATCTAAATCTAAGTTTTCTAAGTCATGGAGTTAACTGTCATGTCTGTTAACTGTCAACCAATTAACTGTCATGTCAGTGAAGAAAATATTCATTAGCTAATTCTCTTCGCTACCAGTATAATTCCAAATGAAACCGCGAGTGAATTTGCTAACATTTATAAGTGTGATAAGAAGTTATATACAATACTTTCGCTGTTGAGGGCCGGGACAGCTTGTTTGGTAGGGTCGTGGGTTCGATTCCCACCGGCTGAAGACTCAACGTGTTGTAAATGGTGACTGATGCACGTTAAATCTGTCGGGTCACAAATCCTCCAAGTTCCCATAACAAATCATACCTCTGGGGGTACTGATTCAGAAATTTCCTTGTCTTCTGGATTGGGCTCAAAATTACAAGGTTACGAAGTTGAACATTAGTAGTCGTAAACCTGAAAATTGGGCCTGCAGTTCAACGACAATTATAAAATAAAATACTTTCGTTGTTGAAAATATTGCCAGCTTTTTCTTCTATGTTTGTTTGCGTTGCTTTCATTGGGGAAAATATAGTAAGCCACATCCATGAAATCGAAAATATTCTTCAAGTTACAAAATATTTCACCAAATGTTTACAATTTTCAGTACATATTTTTAATAAATGTTAATATAAGTTTACTTTCATTTTCATAAAAGTAAAAAAGATCTCTATGCATTGGTAAAACGATTTGAGGCGTGCATGAATCATCATGATTTTATAATGTATATAAAATATGCGTGCTATGGAGTAATATCCATCTTGAAGAAAACAGTTTCCCGCCCTTTTTTTATCTAAAAAAAGAACATTCCAAAATTGCCATTCGCTGAGTTGGAATTCTTTTTTAAAAAGCTTTCAGCTCGCATATCATTTATGCTTAGGTAAACATTTTGAGTCAAGATACACATTAGCTCGTAGATACTCAACGTCGGGAAAAATATCTACATTCCTTCTGAAAAAGAAAAGCCAAAACACATCATTCAAATCTCCTCTTTGCTTTTAAACGCACGGAGAAACAAACTCTGAGAGTGTTTCTTCTTTTTTAAAATACTTTTCATCTATAAGACCAGCGCGAAAATAGCTAGTGCAGTTTATAGGCTTAAAAAAGAAAATCTCCAAATAATTCAGAACGGTCTTTTTCGCTTCTTTTTTAAAGGAGTACGTGTAAAAACCGTTTCATTACAGTTTGGCTAGCATCATTTCTTTCTTTCCGGTGGCATCCGTGCGAAGGTTACCATGGTAACAATAGAGCTTTGAAAAATGGCTTCGGAAGGCGCCATGTTGTGTTCCGTTTGGCAAACGTTTCTTCTTACGATGCTTACGTATGTTTGTCACGTGCCACAGATGGGCCAATGGGGCGTGCGGAGGACCGAAAACTTAGAGCTCTGGAAAATTGAACTTCCGAGACAATTTTTTTGCGTCCGCTAGAGTGGTCCAGGACAATAAAGTGACAGTTTATGTGAAGCTGAAAAGAAGATTTTCCTAAAAAACTTTGGTGGTATTTTCCTTTTATGATTTTTAATAAAGATGTTTGATATGGTGGTCAACATCAGGATTTGCAGCTAATGCTAACTGCCTCGAAAAATTTCAACAATGAAGTCATAACTTTTTAAACGTGATGAAAATTAATTTATATAAATAAATTCAACATTAAAAAAGTCTCAATATTTCAAACACAGCTGCTGCTTTGAACTCAAGTCAGCAATTAAGATTTCTATTAGCAACAATCAGATGAAAAGGACATTGTTTTACAGAGGGGGGTATTTTATTGGGCAGCTTGCTTGGGTAGCTGAATTAAATATGACCGTAAAAAAGTTCGGTAATATTATATGCTATCCTTCATTTAATTCCATGTTTATCTTTTGTCTGATTTATGTAGCATTTTCTCTGCATAGATTTTGTTAATGATGCAATAGCAATAGATACTAAAGTAATGATCAATGTGCTCGAAGTAAAAAAATCCTGTACATGCATTTTTCTGGGCAACTGAATTAAGTGATTCAATCACGTATTTCATTTAGAATCATAATGTGATTTTAAGACTTCTTTGCGTATTTATACCTATACAACTGATTCTTAACAATTGATACTAATATAATGATCAAAGTTTTCAAAAAATTAATCTTGACCACGCATGTTCCTGTACAAGTAAATTAAAGGATTTAATAACGTGTCTTATTAAAAATGCAATTATGTGATTTTATGACTTCTTACATATCTATACCAATACGGAATGACTTTTAGTAATTGATACTAAAGTAATGATCAAAGTACTCGAAGAAAAATTCCGACCCCACACATTGCTGGAAGAGTAACTTAAATGGCATATTTTATTTAAAATTTAGAATGCAGTTAATGAACATCTTAAATGTCTAAACCTATATTTGTGGTTTGTTAAAAAGTAAAGAACGTTTAGGTACAGGAAACGTTACAAACCATTTTAAACAAGAGTATAAAATGATTCACTCACTTTTAAACGTGTGCACATTTTAAGTATGAGTATAAAGCATAATTTATAAAGTTAGCACAGTCGATTTATAAAATTAATCTGTATTTTGTTAATCATCATGAAGTATACTTTATTAACACACTTTACATATATTTAAATGAGGTATTGTGAACAAAACATTAATAACTGAGAATTACTTAAGAAATCTACTTTTTAAAACAATGATTTTAGGACATAGGTCTCAATTTAAACTTGGGTAAAAAAGACGTTTGAAATGTGTTGCTGAAGCTTTTGAGAAATGCAAAACGCTGTTATAATGTTGTTTCGGAAATTTTGAAAATTTGTTTTGCTTTAGTATTTATTAGCATTATTTCTTTCTAGTATGTTATTATTAACAATTTTTAGTAATAATTTTTTTTCTAGTCAACTAGTAACGACACTAGATATGGTGGTCAACATCAGGATTCGGAATTAATGTTGATTGCTTACAAAAATGTTCATTGTTTTTTAAACGTCATAGAAATTAAATTATATAAATTCATGATTAAAAACTCTTATTATTTCAAACTGAAATATTGAGCTGATGCTAATTTCGTTTTCTCACAATTCGCCGCAGTGTTTAGTAATAACGAATATCTACCAAGCATTTTACTATTTTTCTACACTTCTTTATGGCAAGAAGCTAGTCTAATCTTTAATTTTGATTATATTAAACGAAAAAAAGTTAAAATCTTCTATTTCTCAAAGAAACAAAGGAAAACAACATATTTTTCTTGTGATAAACAATTTTAATGATAAGATCCTGGTCGTTAAGCATTTTAATGACGATAAAAAAAACAACTAAATTGCATTAGTAATTTGGCTCATAAAAAATCCTTTTTAAAAAATTTTTGCTAAATATAGCATACTAAGAACAAATAATTTCATTATTTTATAAATAAATTTGTTTATTTTATCAAACTCAAATTAATAATACTTGAAAAAGTTTATCTAGAATAATAAATTTCGTGAGTAAATGAACTGATTCATCCTTATCCTTCTTCCTTTACCTTGTCCTTCAGCATTTCAATTCTATTTTGCTTTCAGCATTTTTCATGATTGTGATTCCGAAAACAAACTGTTCAAATCCTTCAACTCATTTCCCTCCTCTGTGTCATAAAACTGAGACCTTCTAGGGAGCTTACTAAATAGACGAAACACAATAGTTCAGAGATAGGCATTGCTTTTGGCGAAAATTATACCCAAAAAAAGTGGTCGACTTTCTGTTACGATTTGAGTGCTGTTATCAAGCAAGTTTTTGTATCACATTTTCGAGAAAGATGCAATGCTCTTAAAAGAAAGGAGGAAGATTTACGATTTCGGGTGTCCTTGTTTATGGGACTGCTGCCACTTTTATATGTCCAAGTAAAGTACTTGCAAATCCTACGCGTTGCTTGGGGTTGAGTAAATGTGGGAGATACTTTGCTTATGGGATTTTTCTGTTAGAAATTTGTTGAGGTTTGTAATTTAATTGAATTAGATAGTGCTAGATATTAAAAGTTTATAATAATATGAACTTAATTCAAATTAGGAAATATTTTAGTTTCTAGTTAATATCAATAATTGTCTACAATAACGTTTACAACAACATCTTACAGCGTTTAAAAGTATAGACTTACAAAAATTAATATGAGGAAAAACGAAACTTTGAATTAATTATGAAATTTTAAATAACTATGGGTAAATACCAGAGGTTGTTTAAAATTTTACAACACTTAAAAATATAGACTCCTTCCTGTAAAAATTAATACAAGGAAAAACTAGACTTTTAATTAATTATGATTTAAATAGCTGCTGGTAAATACTGCAGATTGTTTAAAATTTTTCAATGCTAAAAAACATAAGCTCTCTCCTCCAAAAATTAATCAGAGGAAAAACGAAGATTTTAACTGTTGTTGTTTTTGACGTAAGCCATTCAGGCAAAGAGGGTTCGACTGTTCTTGTTTCTCAGGGGCGCCATCTATGGCCAAGAATTCGACTTCTGTCACACTAATACGTCACACCCGCTTATTTGGAGAGCCAATTAATTCATCCACATTCCTTCACATCCGTAATTTTGACCTGAATCAGACAACGATCTATCTTCAATCCAGTACCCCCAAAGTTTTAATTTGTTATGAGAACATGGAGGACTTTGTGACCCGACAGATTTAACGTGTACCAGTCACCAAAGTTTGGACAACTAGATATTAATTGCTTTTTTTCGTATTTCGGTATATCCCGAAACGTTTTACGTGAATTGAAAAAATTTTACATACAATTACAAAATTTGTTATTCCTAAGGAAATTCCATGCCAGAAATAGTTTTTAAAATTTACTTATTACTATTTTTATAATAATAGCAGAAAAAATTTGGATTTAAGGGTGTATAAATTTTTATATCATTTAAAAGAAAGTAACTTTATAAGGCAAAAAACAAAATTTGAACGAAATCGGTCAAATACTTCCTTAAAAATTTTAGACCGATTTCCTTCAAATTTCGTATTTTGCCTTATAAAATTTCTCTCTTTAAAAAGATACAGCAATTTGTGCACCTTAAAATCAAAAATTTTTCGACTACTGTTTAATAAAGTAATTATAAGTAACTAACCACTATTTTTTGTATGGGATTGTCTTTGAAATTGTAAAATTAGCATTAAAGGGTCCAAACTTCTGACCGTTCTCCTTCCTAAACTATCCACATTTTCCTGGTCGCGGCTGCGTTTCATATTTTGAGAAATCCAAAGCAGTCGTAAAAAAGGTATGTTTATGCAGAGAAAGATTCCAATATTGTAGCTGAAAATGCCGTTTACGCTAATTAATTATTATATTTAAAGTGAAGCCCTCGAATCATTAAAATGATTCTTGGTACATTAACATCCAATAATTAAATCCAAAGTTGCTTAGAAAGTTCTTCTTCTTTTTTTTTTTTTTTTTTTTTTTTTTTTTTTTTTTTTTNTTTTTTTTTTTTTTTTGCACACTGCTCTTTTTTCTCTTTCTATAAAATGATGTAATAACGGAGCTTAAATATTAACAAAATACTTTATTATGGTTTCAAATATTTTATTTTTACAAGTATTTTTATTTTTCTTAGTTCTCTAAAAAATTAGATTTTAAGATTCTTAAAAACAAAACAGAATTTTTTTTACGAAAAATAATTTGTTTCATCAAGATAAAATTTGCGGCCAGGGAGCATTTAGTCAACCTAAGTACCAAGAAAACCGCACAAAAAAACTGAGAATCTTAACAGCATTTTACGTCATAAGTTTTGCGTCTCGTAGCTCCATTTATCATTTCTTCTAACTTCTTTACCAAGATTTAAGAAGAAAAAAAAATGAAAAAAATAATAAGAAGAAATAACAATAAAAGAAAACTTTCCACAACTATCGACCGCTGAAATGACGCAGAAGCATATTTCACAAGCGCTGATGAGGGGGATCTAAAAGAGGAGGAAGGTAAGTTTTCACGACAAAGGTAATTTTCGATATGTGGGGGTGGATCCCTACCCCTCACCTCCGAATGTCACCACAACATTTGCTAAAATAGAGGGATGAGGGTTGAAATTAAAGAAAGTAACAACAAAAAACAAAAGAATAAAAACAGCGTCGAATTTCTGTGAAATATGTGGCAAAAAGGGGGTGAGGGGCATAGAATGATTTTTTTCCCTTTTTAATGTCCTATCATTTTAACACCCGGATTCCCTATGCGTATGCGTTAGAGGGGGTGTGGAATAAGGACGTATAAGTATGAGTTATCGTCTGAGGGTAGAGGGGTACCTAAATCGCTCAGACGAGATTTTAGACGCTTCTAAAATGGAAGGTAATTCATCAAAAAACTTTCGTATCAAGAAACAGAAGTGGCAGAAAATTCGAGGGGGGAAGGTGATACCAAAAGTTCTATTTGGCGTTGTATCAGTTCGCCAATGTGACAAGTTTTAGATGGACTATATACATTTTTTTTTTCAAAACCAACCCCACTTCTAAACCTTATATTGATGGATGACACGTATATATATTTATATACGATAACTTCTGACGATATTTTCCGGAAAGAGGGGGGTCATGGTCGGAATCGTGACGTAACAAAAGAAAAGAGGGGTCGTTTATGGAAATGAGGGGTGGAGTTGTATACACCCACATGTAGACTCAGGAAAATCAGAACGTCATGCAGCAGCAGATTCCCTTCTTCGTTCCTGGTATTGAGTTTGGGAAAATCTTGATTACAGAAATCTGATACGGTTGTCAATAACACGTGGCGACATATCGAATGTTGGCGAACTTTTAGTTTGGACGAGGGAAGGAAAGGAACAGGAAGGTAAAAGGAACGCTATTCTGAATTTAAATAAAGGAAGCAATATTGCCTTCGTAGGATGTCATGACCAATTAAATAATACTTAGGAAAAAGTTGACATAGGACAAGAAAATTACAGTTTTTTTTTCAACTTCTATTTGGCCACCCACGTTTACTAATTTTTCAAATATATTTTTACGGTTTATATTACAATAAAAAATCGAATTAGATATTTGTAACAAAGAGAAAATGGAAACATAATTGAATAGATTACGTATGGTAACTGCTCTAAAGTGTAGAAATTAGTTATTTTACAAACTATCTCATTAATGTACAGATTAGGTAGGATGACAAGTAAATGCGCCAAAAATTCTTTTCATTTCTCAAATTACCCAGCTAATCCACAAATTATTTAGAAATTTGGATAATCTGCAAATTACCTAATACTAGATATTGTTAATGTACAAGATCTTTTATAGAGCAACGGCACCATTTTGTTTGCTTAAATTATTTTAAGGACATTTCTTTAATTTTTGCGATTTGAAAAATTAAGTTGCTATAATCAAACAATCAACACATAAGTTGACTGAATCTATCATCAATTACATAAAAATATAATACAAAGAATTAGATAGTTTGAAATATTATAGCAATTAAGAAAAATAACATAACGTCATTTATTTATTTTTCTGTATCTAAGGAATGATTTTAGCAGAAGAAAACTCAAACCTATGATTAGAATTCGAACAATACAGGGTGATGGAAGATCGTTTGATATCATGATTTTGGACATATATTTTGGGCTTTTTAAGTCGAAGTTTAGGGATGCAATTAGTTTTCTCAATATACGATGGACTACACTGATAAGAAATTTGATAAATGCCCCAGATATTAACATCAGGATTAGTATTTCAGGGTTAGTAAAATTCAGTTTGTTTTCAGGGAAAAAACCGATTTTAAACTCAATTTTACTCCAAATATTAGCAATTTGGAGACTTAATTTCAGATAATGGGATAACTCAATCAAATTGTTATTGTTTAAATTAGTTGGCTTTTTGGATAGCGTGATTATTTTAATTTATTGATATTTCTCACAAATTCTTAGTTGTTACACGATGACACAGTAGTAAAAAAATTGAGTTTCAACAGAAATAGAACTAAACGCAAGTTATACACTAAATTATTTTATTTAATTTTAAAAATTGATTTTATATAGAAATTCTGAGCAATTTACAATGAAATTTAAATCAATATAAAAGACGTTTATACTTCTATAAGCTCAAATAAGAAAATACACTATCCAAAAACATGCAATACATTTGAGAAAGGTGCGAACACAAAAAATAAACAACCAAAAAAAGTCAAGAATTTTCCATCTTATAAAAACAGCATTACATATGCAAACCAAGAGTCCATATTTATCTTGAGTTCCTATTCCTTTTCCTGGAGTAAGGAAAAAGAGGTAAATTTTCCCAAGCCCTGAAGCACTTTACTCGTTCTAGAATTGAGTAACAGCAATGGTTCCTATTTCTTTATATCATTTTGGCTGGTAGCTTTTGTGATTTCTGTAAGATTGCGAGTGCCGATCTGTCTACAAGTGTGTATACAAGTAAATCTTCCATTTTTCTATTTTTAGTTTTCCTTTTTTTGGAAATTGGTGTTTTGATTGGTCGGTTAAGGATGCTTGTTTTGCTATTCAGTGCAAAAATTTTTATTAGTGATAACAGTTTTCTTCATAATATTTGTTAGAGAGTTTGCAATTACATTAAGCACTTAAGAATTTATTTTAGATGTATTTTAAAGTTTTACATGCACATAGATTATTAGCAGTTGGTGTTTATAGAATATTTTATTGTTACTTTAAACAAAAACAAAAATTGGAGTAAGACATATTTTTCTTAATATGCCTTATGTGTTGTTTAGATAAATCTGAAACTATTTATGGGCGTAAATAAATAATTTGAAATTAATTTTTTATAGAAAAAATGGAACACTCAAAATTATAAAATAGGAGTGATCAGAAGACCTTTTTTTCTTTTTTATATCATTTTATAATTTTAAAAGGCTGTTTTTGTAATTCTTGTAGATTGTGAGTTCATTCCACTTGCAAAGAATTTACGGAGGTAAATCTTCTATTTTTATTTATTTATTTATATATTTATTTTTTTGGAAATAGGTGTTGTTAATTGGTTGGTAAAGGATGCTTGTTTTGTTGTTCAGTGCAAAACTCTTTTGTTAATAAAACCACTAATTCCAATAATATTTGTTAAAGATAAGCCAATGATAGTAAACTTTAAACAATTTAGTCGAATTTTTAGCATTCAGATAGAATATTCTAAGCTAGAAACTTATACTTATGGAAATTTTTCATTTAAATTTGATCAAAATATGCTTCACTTTTATGCGTTGTTTGGCTATTTTTTGATATTTTTTATTTTATCACTGACATAACTTTCATAAGGGAAATATTTATTCTTAATACTTGTATTTAAATGATAATAAATCCGTAAATGATAGAGTTTAAATAAAATTTATTTATTTTTTATGATGTTAAATGTTATCATAAAAATGGAAGATTTATAAAAATAGAAGATAAATTTATTCATTCATTTTTAGCATTTTTAATCATATTTAATGTATTCATTTTTATTCATCTTAAATCATGCAGCTGATTAGTATGTGTATAATACGTGAAAAGTTATACGTAATTACATTAGATTTTTGCGAATTCTTTTAATTTTTTTAAGACTTTTTATTTCATTTTATATTGTGTTTTTTCCTGCTTTACTTAAGATTTCAATGATTCAAGATAAAATTTCAAATTATTCTAATCTTGTTGTCTAATATTAATATCAATTTTCCAAATAAAATGATTCAAACAATTTTATACAGTTTCATTTTCTTTTAAACATTTCATTTCATTTTTGCAAATGCATTAGTTAAATAAAAGCATATATTTTCATTATTGTTTTCAGTGCTTCTGCAAATTTTGATATAATGTAAACTGTTTAACTGAGCTTTAATTTAGTTAATTCAAATAATTCAAACATAGAAAAAAAGTACTTTTTGCTTAGTATTACAGCTTTAGTGATTATGATTTATTAGAGTTTTAGTGATTATGATTGGCGAATATGTAATATTCATCTCCATGGTTAAATAAGTATTTTTTTAAATATGGATTTAACTTTTTTCTTAACTTTTATTTAACCAAGATGTTACTTTCATAATAAGCAAATAAACAGTAAAAAAATACCCCATTTGCAGACTTCTCTGATATTAATATTAATAAATAAATGATTATTAAAAGTCAGTCAACATACATTTTTTAAATAAAATATTAAATGCTCTTTTCCTTTAAGAATCCAAAATGTTTTATTCGTCCATATTAAACATATCTCAAAAACAATAGCCCGCTTACCTGACTGAATATTAAAAATTCTAAAGGAAAGACACCTGTTCAGGTAAGAACTTCTGGCGCCATCTACCGATTAATCAGTTAAAAACCTTTTCGAGGCAGATATTAATGATGGGGAACATTGAGTATTAAAAAGAAATAAGAATTTTTTTAGTCTTGAAATTATTTTCAGTGCATGGCGCTGAAATAAATAGTTCTTGGCCTATACTTAAGAAGCATTTCTCTACAGCTTTTTTTTAAAATTTTTGCTTTTAAATAAGAATAAAAATTCAATTCTTTTATATGAAGATGTTTTTTAATTAATTACAATGTTTGTTTGTAATGTTGTACAGATGTTTTTTAATTGTTATAATTAATTTTATTTTTATTTTTACCATTTTGGTTTACGTGAATTATACTAAAATTATATTTTAATTTAATTATGTTCTTCTAATTTATAGATTAGACATAAATTTTTAAACGAATATTTTTATTTATTTATTGTGATGATTTTGACTGAATAATTGTTTTTGATATTAACGAGATTTTCCTGAGAAAAAACCTTTGATGCTTGTTATGCTTGGTGTTGATGCTTTTTCTTCATCGTTTTGTGGGTTTTAGACAATCATTAGACATATTAGCCAGGAGGGGGAACGGCTGCACATGGAAAAATAAAGCTTGTTTGCGAAAATAGGGTTTTAATTAATTTAACGTATTCCTTTTTGCTTTATTTTAATATTAACTCATCTTATTTATATAAATTTTAAGTATGTTCACAGTTTTTATTTTGAAGTCCACAGTAGTCTACTTAAATCAGTGCAATTGTCTTCACGTTTACAAATGAAGTGATGATAAAATACTTTGGGTACCATTTCCCATTTGAAATTGTTATTTTCGTAAAAATAAAATCTATGATTACTTTGATTGTGATACTAACTATGATATTAATTATGATTGTTTCAATGTATTATTCAATTCTTCTCGATTTTGGGTTTTAAAATTGATAAATCTCTCAACAAACTAAACATTTAGCATCTTTTAGAGGTCAAGAGCACAAAAATGTAAAACATATAGGAATCTGCTGTTTTATTTTTATTTATTTTTTCTTCTTTTAAATATTGCCATTAATTCTCGTTAAAGCGGTGTTCATTTCTGAATTAGTTCGTTCTGAAATCATATTCTAAAATGAGTTTATTTCTGAAATTAAATATACATCAAAAATGAAAATTCTATAAAATTTGAAATGTTTTTTTTTTTTTTTTTTGCAGTTATTTTTGTTTTTGAAAACTAAAAAATATGTGTTTTTTTTAAATTAAAAATCAAATATTTTGTTTTAATTTTAAAATTTTTCTTAATGCAATAGGAGAGAATACTAAAGAATATATAAATTAAAAAAATGTTCATATGTTTAAAGCATATTATTTTTAATTATGTAATTTTTTTTAATTATGTAATTTTTTTTAATTTGTGAATAAGTTTAAAAATTTTAAATATCTTGAAATTGTTTTTTATTTTATTTTATTTATTTATTTTTTTGCTTTTGGATTTAAAAGACTTCAGAGTTAATATTTGCGAACAATTTTTATCTGCATATCAACAAAATATAAAATTCGCAAAAATTTTTTAATTTTTTAAAATGATTTAAAAGCATTTTTAAACTAAAAAATTAGACAATTTCTAACAGAATGTTCCAAAAATGTTTCAAAAGTGTTTTCTGAATCTTCTAGAAAGATTAATTTATTTTTGAAAAAACTAAGAATGTTTGTCATTTAATTTTTATGATGTTATTTAATTTTTTAAAAAATTTTTTTTTTCTTTATTGAAAAAAATCGAAGCAAGATTATCAGAAAATATACATTCCGTAAACAAAGATTTTTATCATGCATTAATATTTTGAAAGAAACATAACGTCTTTAAATAAATTGACAATTATCAATTTCAAAATAAAGAATTCATAAATAAATATTAAAAAAAAACAATAATCATATTTGACAATTTTTATTCAAAAAAATATATACTTTGACATCACTTTGTTTCACATTCTATAAAAACCTATTTCCAGATTTTTATTTATAGTATTTTATTTCCAAATATTGCGACACATTTGACCACCTGCATTTGACAATCTATCGTTATCACCTCAATATGGATTTGGAAAGTACACTCATAATAACAAATTTTATCGTATTAAGTCGAACATTCGGAGCATTTTTACTGAATGCACTAAAATAACTTCAAATCTACTTTATATACAGTTCCTGATGTTTGAATGAAAACATTTCGGAACCTTTTTACGAACGGAAAGTGCGAAGCTTATAAATTTTTAATATCCTTTTCCAAACGCCCTGCATTGTTTTTGACAAAACGCTTTATACTTTTTGTATCCAAAGGCGAACAATAATAAAATTTAATGTACATATTTTCGGCAGGTTACTGAAGATTATGAAATCTTCATGTTTTATACAGCTTTTGGTACTGGCGCTGACTTATGGCAGTACTTTCCGACAGTTGCCAAGATCAGTAACTGCTTTCTCCAAAATAGACCTATGGGAATAAGTTGAAAGAGACTTATGTTTGGAATTTGTGGTGGACTAGATCAAATGCTTTAACACTCAGTTTTTTTTATACAGAAAGTTGAAATAGTTTTCACAGAAAAAACTAAATGTAAGCTTTTGCGGTGAATTTTTAAAGCACATTCTGGAAAAGTGTCACATACGTTAATACAATTTAAAGGTAATTTATGCGTAAAAATAACAACAATTAATTTATTATATTTCTTACTCATAAATTACTAAACATAAGTTATATTTCTAATCATAATGTACTTACTCATGATAGTCTAATTTATTTCATGAGTTATAATTTAAAAAAATAATGGCAACCAGCAAAAAAATTCACATAAACAAATACACATAATTTTTAACAGAATTTATATTGCTTATTTGCAATGCTTATTCATAATGGGCTTGCGTTTTTGTTTCAATTTTATACGTATAAAAATTTAAGTAATATTGTGAATAAAACGAACTGACTAAATAACATTCAATAAAAAGTTTATAACAAACATATTGCTTTTAAAAAAAATAGATGACCATAATGCAATTTTGAAAAAAAAAATTAAACATGTTTAACTATAATACCATTTAAATTTTTCGAAGCCTTAATGCAATACTAAGTTGAACAATACTATCAGATTTCGTCAATTTGATGATACTCTAATATGCTCCGATTTAGACAGAAACAAGATTTAACAAAACATCTCAGACATGTTTTAACAAAGTTGTTCAGTATACGGTTAAGGTACCGTTGTTTTGGATATGGATACAATAATATCATTTAAATTTGCTGCAACTTTAATGTTACGCTAAGTTGAACTATACTGTCGGGTTTCTTGAAATTTATAATATGATATTAGGCTTCAATTTAAACCGAAACAAGATTCAATTTAACATCTCAGTCTGGTTTTAAAAGTTCTGCACCGTATTTTGGTTTAAAATAGCAATAATTTTGTTTAAGATACCTACCGTATTATCATTCAAATTTGTCAATTTGAAAAGAAGCAAGATTAAGATTTAATTAACTAAGATTCAACTAATTAAGATTAATTACAAAATTTAGATTCAATTAATTAATTAAATTAAATTAAATGTCGGTCAGATTTAAAAAAAATTTGCACTTTGTTTTAATTTAAAATACCGATATTTTGGTTCAACTTTGAACCTTAATTTCTGAAAGTGTGTGGTCATGCTTCTGGCATGCATCGGTACTTGGGAGTCAAATTATAGACACTTAGAAAAATGAACAAACACGTTCTTAGTCAAAATTCGGCAAGATATTATTTATTTTGATTGTTGATATTGATTTGATTTATCATTCTTTTTTATTTTGCATTTCTTTATTTCGCAAATGATATATAGAATACTGCACAAATGTGTTATTTTTCTGTGATAATTATAGTTCCTTTGTAGTTATCAGCAATATCATATTAAAATTTTGTACCAATAAGAAGTTTAAAAAAGGAATGTCTAATAATACTGTCTAGTCACCTAAAAATATCTAATATATTGTTAAAAATTCAAGCAGTTACATGAGCTACTGAGATTGAGTATTATCAGATATCTTTATATTTTTTTCAATTAAAAATCTTAAAAGTTCAAATAAAGCAAATAATATCTGATATTGACAAGGCAAAATAAATAAATAAATAAAATTAAAAAAAAATAAAAAAAATAAAAAAAGTACATTCAGTTGAAGCTTCTGTTTTTTTTACTTTGTTTTGTTCTGCTTTTACTACTTTTTTTATCTACAGATAATCCTAATGAATAATTTTAAGTCTTGAATGTAAATGCTAGTAAATAATTACCATTAAAAACTCTAAATACGAAACGAAAATTCCCGATTTAAATATTTTATACGTATTCAATATTTGCTACTATTTTCAATTTATTTCCTTTTTAGTGAAGAAAGAGTTTAGAGTTTGAAACATTTTGACCATTTGAAAGGTTAATTAAGGACATTAAAACGCCTTTAATAATTTTTTCTTTTGTCCACTCATTGTAATTCGAAACTCAACTTTTAATATTGGGTATTAAATATACTGAAATTAGTTTACTAATAATTATCATCAAATCTTTATTCAAACAGTTAAAAACTCTTAGAAATTTTCTAAACATATTAAAGCGAACGAAATCAAGAGCCTCCGTTTTAGACTATCACATATTTATTTTTAAAAGCAGCGTTATAAGCGTTTGCAACGTGTTTTTTTAAGCACTTTAATCTATACCATCAAATCAGAAAATATTTTATATTTATAAATAGTAACCAATAATCTTTTAAAAATATTAATTTTTAATTATTTTTAAACCTTTTGCCATTTATGAAATCTATTACAGATAAAGAAGGCTATAAGCTGCTCATTTGAGATACTCCTGCAAATTAAAATGAAATACAATTAAAGAAAACTCTTTTGCTTATTGACATTGAAATAACAGTTTTTCTTAGAGCATTTCAAGATGCAATTCACTCAATCGGATTTAGCCAGGGCAGAGAATTGCAGCTGTGATACCCGAAGTGAAGGGTTAATTAACGTTCCCTCCTGAATTTCTCATGAGACACGTGATATTGTACCTTGACAGCAGTTGCCAACACTATGAAATTCAGATACAATTCCCCACTACATATATATATATATATANATATAAATATATATATACATATATATATATATATACATACATATATATATTTGATATTGAACTTTTATGGGGGAAATTCAAACGATTTGAAAATGTTTTGTTTGTACTTTATTACTATTTTTCCTAATATTGAAATATTCCAGTTTTAATTTAGGACTATCATTCATTGCTCAACTCCGTAACCATGTAATTTTTAAGCCAAGCCAGAAAATTAGGGGATTAGTAGATCAAACTGTATGTTAGGATTTTTACAGCTTGTCAATATTTTTACGCTTCATCCACATGGAGAAAATAAAATCTTTGAAAATAATAGCACTGTATGGAGATGAAGTTTCTTGTAAAAAGGAAAAAACTATACTTCTGTTTAATAGAACTTGTTAACTTCTTTCGTTTGTTCTGTAATGGTTTACTGGAAATTCTGGTTTTAAAAATTATAGTTCTTATTGACGCACATTCAGTAATAAATACTAAGCTGTGAAGCAAATTTAACCATATAAATGGTTTTACTTCATACTCTTATGTTTCAGGATGTCAGGATGTTAATTTAATGAAAATTACCACACTCATTAAATTTAATCACATATTATAAAGCTGTATTTTATTGTTAATATTACCAAAATTATTAGCAATTCTCTTTAGTAAAAATTACCGAGGCTTTTGGTGTTTCCATAGAGCCCAAAACATGGTAAAGTTTACCATATTCTGGTCATTTTGAATATTTTTTTCCTTAATGCAGCGAAATGTGAGATTGCATTGTGAGATTGAAATTATTATTATTTTTTTCATGATTTCAGTGTTTCTGAAATATGCTCAGTTGTAAAGTTAAAATTAACAAATAAGCTTTTTTATATTGGTTGTCTTCCTTTCCCACTAAAATATTTCAAGTTTTGCTTAAAGAACTAAAACAATTATATCTAAAAAAATATGGCATCCATTTGACAAGAGAAAAATGCAAAATATATATTTTAGATATAATTTAACATAAATAATATATTACATAAAATCTAAAACATTTGTTTATAATCAGAAATTTTAAAACATTTGTATAAAAATCTTACATATTGTATTTAAATCTAAGCTATTTATATCAAAAATATCTAAAATATTTTAATATAACATGTAGTTCTGTCATTTAAATCGTCAGTCATTGAATTTTTTTATGATTTTTACTAAGTGTGAACTAAAAAAAAATTTTGTTCTAGTCTTTTTTAACTTTTAAAATATGTGACAAGTTAAGAGTATTATTTATTGCGTAACTACATTAATAATTTTCATTAACACTTGCTTATCACCACTTCCATGTGTCTGTATATACATGTAAAATATTTTTACTTTTCCAGGTTAGATATGTAACTCTGAACATTGCTTTTACTTTGATTCATAAATAATTTACAATCGCACACGTAGTTTAAGTATGTTTGTACATATATGTTAAAAAATTGTCAGAATTCTGGTGATTATTAGAACAATAATAAAAACAATAATAAAAAAATGTTTTTTAATTTCATAGTTTAGTTTATTTATCATATAAATTCTTATATTATTTGTTTAAACTTAATATTCATAAAATATGTTGCAATATAAATAAAAACTTTCATAATGCTTACCAACATTAATTATCTTATTAGCTGGCACTAATTGATGTAATATTGCTCGCATAATTTCTATATATTTGTATACGTATGTTAAATGTATTAAAGTTTTCGTTGTGACAATTAAAGCTGAGAATATTTTTTTTGAAGATATCGAGAGTTAATGTAGAATGTTTAGTTATCGAATGTTTAATTATCGTATGTTTTGTTGTAGAATGTTTGGTTATCGGGAGTTAAATAAATAACTTTAAATTTTAAAATAGATTTCATTACAAAATTGTAATAAACAGAACGTGGCATATATTTTTCTCTATAACTTTACTTCAAAATTTAATATGTTAAGTTTATTTGTAATGCTTCATGTTAAATTAATATTAAATTTTTTATATTAAAGTATTATGTTAAGTTTTATATTCAGTAAATATGTTAAGCGTTGGTGTTTAAATATGCTAAACTAATATTTTAAGAATTTATGTTAAGTTAATTATGAATCATTTTAGAGCGTTGTACTCTCCAACGTTACCTATAACCTTTCCCTGATAAACTTTCTTACGCAGTTTTTACAATAACTAGACATGCTTTTCCAATATTTCTGGGATTTAAAGAAATAGCATAGGGATAAATGCGTAGAAAGAAAAAAAAGGGGGAGCAAAAAGGGAATTTTTAGGAACCAGTAAGGGAAGCATCCAAAAAGCATCCTTAATCCTCCGATGCGTAACACTTGGAACGGGAGGAGAGGAAAAAGAAGAGGAATATGTTTATCAAAACAAAAGCCCGACCTTTTTAAAATGTATGAATACGGCAACCTTTCGTTCAGATTCGGAATTGTATGAGGTGGACATTTTCATCCCTCCACCCGATCTTTCTCTCGCTCTTCACCAACCACCTCTCACCGCACTAGACGCCACCGTAAAGTTGTAAATGAAGGATGGATAGAAAGAATAAATTCTTATGCCCCCAACACCCCCACATCTTAACTGAGCCTCCCACGAACTGTCAACTTAGTGATGCAGGCTTCTACGTTAAGGTTCCCTAACAAGCCCAGTGTGCTGCTTTAATTTCATTCACTTAACAAGGGAAGCTGGCGGAGGGCTCTGTGATGATCCATATTAACTTGATAATTAGGCCCCCCTACAGGCCCCCTTCTTCTGCTCCCGCTTATCCAGCACAGCCCCCCTTTTGCTGCTTCGCTTAAAAGCGAACTTAGTTTCTCTCCGCCATTGGAGTTGATGGGGGTGGGAGTAGGTGGGAAGCTATTGCAATGCAGATGAAGAGGTAGTTTCCATATAATTACAAACGAATACAAGAAAGTGCGCTTGCCACACTGAGGACTAACGGACAAAACTCTAGAGCAGCTCGACTATCCGCGAGAGGAAGACGTCGAACAAGTCTGCTCTCCTTTTTTGGACTAAAAATTCTAAAAAAATCTTAGCCCCGTCTATTTTTTATCACTTGAAAGTTGTCTTGAGTTTTTTTTCCCGGTGGTTCGATTTCATCTCGTGGAAGAAGCATCAACGTTCTCGATCTTGGCGCTCTATGGTTTCTACGAAAGCAAATTGATTATACAATATGTATATTAATGGATTTAATAATCAAATGAAGTTTGGCCAATTTTATTTTAAGAGAACATTCACAGAATTTGCTGCAATTTTTATCATATGAGACATTTGAGGAATTGGACAATGGTATGGAGAATTACATATGGAAATGTCTGGAGATTACTACCTAATTAGGCCTCTCTGACCATTTTTGCATATTTTTAAATTACGATATAAAACTATAAACTTGCAAGATATTATTTCACTTAGCGTATGAGAAAAAGAAGATGCAAATGGAATTGGATCTTGAATTTGAAGGAAAAAATTTTTGGTCTCCTCTGAAAAATGTGATATTAGTCTGTAATTTTAACAAAATAGTCTAGATTGGTGTACAAAGCTTTCCCAATTTTTTAAGGCTATTCAAATGAGCTACTTCTCTATGCAAATCTAAGCATATAATTGTAGTACGAAACTTAAATCAGGGCCTTTTTAATTCTTATTGCGAGTGCATCTGATATAAAATGACTTCAAAATCCCTCGATAACCTAATAATACTGATGAAAATATAGGCCAGTATCGAATAGGACAAATAATATGACATCAGAGCTGTGATTGACATTCGTTTAAGGATGACTTAGAACATTTTATCTGAATATTTTCTAAAAAAATTTTAATAAATGAGTTTGTAGTTAGTTGAATTGAAATTAATTCAATATAAGATTTAGAAAAAGAGATATTGTTACCCTCATGGTGTTATGCGACTAAAAGAAGCCTTTTTAATAAGACTTTTTCACCATATGATTACATTGTAATGAATCTATTCCTTTTATACTTTTTTTAATAAGTCTGCCACCAATAAGTGATCTAGCTGACAAGAACCATTAGGTACATTATATGGATATGCTCAAAGATGGTATATTTATCAATCTAATTTGTAGAAGCCTTAAGAATGTCAATAGATCCACTGCTGAGTCTAAAACCAAAATCTGTGTCTTATTTCTTACATTTTAGAAGAACTTGCGAAAATAATGATGAAGAATAAGTTTCAATTACTTTCATAAAAAGAAAAAACTTTCCTGAATCAATATATAGGCTTGTTCTACTTTTGAACAATACCATTGTCAAGTTTTGCCTAAGTAGGACTTAAACAATATAGAGATACGCCACAAGAACCAAGTTTGCCAAGTATGTCAAGATAATTTGAACTTAGCAAAACATTTCAGTATTAGAATTTGAGAGATGGTTTTCGTATGCTATTTATAGTTTTTATGCGAGAAAAATATTTTTAATATGAAGACTATTTTGATGTCACTATGTTGGCACTATCTGTTGGAGAACTATGTAGTCAATGAGAAAGTATTACAATTTTTAAAATGTATAAAGTCAGTTTTAACGAGGAATTTAGGATCTAGGAACTATTTAAAGGAAAGGAAATATTTTTCTTAATTTTTTTATGAATGAATTATAAAACCGTAATTTTAAGAAATAAATTTTAAAAGCATTTTACCAACAATTCACTTTCCTATCAATTAAGCCATTCGTCTCATATTTCATAAATTCTGAGAAGCAGGTTGTTAAGAAATTATTTTGCTTGTATCTTCTGCTGAACTCTAAGAAGTTAGAACTATTAGAAAAGCTTTCGAAATGAGTTAAAACGAAAACTCAAGTGTTTGAAAAATTGAACTCACCTTCAAGTGTGTGGAATCTATTGCCATGAGAAATGGAGTTACTTTTACTGCGAAATAAAATTTTTTCGTTATAAACAAATTAATTAACATATTTTTTAGTAGCGCTGCTTTGCAAATATCAAAAAGTATGCAACCAGAAGCAATACATATTCTTAAATAATGACACAAATGCAAAATAATTATGTTTACATTTTATGAGCATAGAAAATAAAGAAAAATAAGATTTCTACAAAAACGTTTCCGAAGAAATTTGTTGATTTACAGGTATCATATAACTTTGTTATTATAAAAATCAACTTCTTAACTATAGATTTTAAAGTTTACTTTTCTGAATCATGAAAAACACTAATTTACTAACATTTAGTGACTAATATTTTTATGTGAAAAAATATATTGCATCTTATTTTATCTATTGTTTATAAATTTTTAATATTGATGTGTTAGAGATGTTATTCAAATTTTATAGTAAAAATTAATTATAGGTTTTAATTCAAAATGATTTTATTCAATTTAAATCTTTTTGAAAAACATCTAAATGATTTAAATTCTCAAAAAATAACAATCGCAATTATTAAAGAAAATTATACTATTTATTAAGTGAAACTTAATTGGATCAAATGTAAACATTCGTTCATTTATTTTAGGTTTGATTAACTTGCATTAAATCATACTCCAATTTTTAGATAAAAATATAGCAAAATATTTTAGAAAATTTAAGTGCGAATTTGCAAGTAAAAGATCAGAAAATGCAGTTTAACATTTTTATAATATTCTGAATGGCAACAACTTCAAATCATAAAGTATTTCGCAATTCTTGAAGGAAATATTAAAAAAGATAATTCTGAATTCTAAAACAATCCTACTCACATGGGATGGTGTTGCCATTCACGTTTAAAATATAAACACTAATTTTTAATTCTATTCTTCTATTTGATTATGATCTATTCTTTTATTTGGTTATTGTTTCATTTTAAGTTAATTTTCAGAGAAATGGAATAGTTGCAGAAAATGAATACCGTTTTAATTGTAAAATAAATTTACTAACAATAAATTAAAGACAATTTAAGAAAAGATTAATTTGAACTAATTTCACTTTTTTGTTTTAGCACACTGAAGTATTGCAAATAAGAGGAAAGAGAAAACTCAACACAGAGTTATTTTTAAGATCCAGATGGTAAGTTCCTTGTTTTATATTGTCACCAAATATTTATTGTTATACTTTTTTATTGAAAGTTTATAATTTAAAACTTTTTCGACAGAGGTAGTTAATATTGTGATAAATATAACATAATAAGAGAAGAGCATTGAAAAAGCATTAATTAATATTTTTTTAGCACTGAAATATGTGACTTTTATGTAAGATCACATCTGCTTTGTTCAAGGAAAGGTTTATTCTAAAATATCGTTTTTTTTCTCTTCTAAAGACATACACTAGAGAAAAATTAGATGTCTGACTTGATTGTGTATAATCTTATGTAGAAAAATTAGATTATAGAAAAATTAGACAAAATATGAAGAAAAAAAATCTAAAGCAAATTTTTTTTGGAAAATTTGAAGCAAATTTGGTTTGGAAAACTACCTTAAATCAGATAGATTGTCACACCTCTCAATATTTATTAATTATTATTTAATGTAAATTTTTTTTAAAAATGAATGTTCAAAATTTTTGTAAACAAACTGAATTTTTGCAGTTTATAGTTAACAGAGTTTATAGTTTGTTTTTATACACATTAGAGTTTGCACTGCTTTTGTTTTTGACAGCTATATGTTTAATTCGATGCATGAAAAAGGAATAATTTAGTTGAGTTAAGTAGTGACACTCGTCAAAATATCATGTAAAAATATGGTGTAAGAAAAGTAATACACAATTTAATATCTTAAATAAAAACACATTTATTTTTTATTGTAAATACTGTAATGTATAATTTTTTTTTCTCTAATTTTACTAAACGAAATATTAGACTATATGTATTATGTGTTTTATGCATTTGCAAAAAATCATTTTTTCTTTTTATTTCTGTGCATAATCTTATATGAAGTACTTTACAATCCCAGGAATAAAGACTAAATTATCAAAAAATTAAGAATAAAAATCATTTTAATAAAACTTGTAAGAAAATATATTTTCATATTGATACAAAATGTATCTTATCCTTGAAAGTCATTTGCTTGTCAATTTTAAATAGAAAAACCAAAATTTTATTTTTTTATTCCGCTTAATTGGTATTAATGGTTTATGGCAAAATATTAACCTTAGATTTCAAAACGTCTGCATACGTGGCGTGGTTTTTAAATGTGACATGGCTCATAAAAATATATCTACATCGATATATGATGGATACATCTAACTATGATTGACTTAAATAAATATTCACTAGCAATTCTTTCTTGAACCTTTAAATATTGCTATACAATCTTTAGATTAGAAAACAAAAAAAAACGCTCATTATTTATTACTTATGGAGGTTACATATTATTAAATGTAAACAAGTATATCCCAGAACACTTTATTCTGCTTTATACTCCTGCTTATATTTAATTCCTGCTTATGCCCCCTGCTTATACCGCCTACACTTTATTCGACTGTATTTTATTGGTACAGGAAACATGGGGCATTTAATATGTGGTTATTTAGAAATTTAAGCAAATGAATATTGATAGCTTTATACTTCAAATGATAACACAAGTAAATTTAACCAAAAAAACGAATAACTCGAATGGTAAAACTCTTTATAGTCTGTTTCAAGAGTAAGACCCTCCTCAACTAAAAAAATCAAATACCAGAATTCAAATATTAAAGCATAATTAGATTTAAATATAAGCATTCAAATACAACAAAGTTGATACATANTATTAAGAACGTTATTTCATATTATAACATCTAAATGGAAAACTACAATAACCGTCACTTAATATTCTGAAGTATTTAAATTTCGTTATTTAAATTCGATTTAAAAACAATTTTATTAATAAAAAAATTACTTATTTTTAAATTTTTTTATTCTTTGTATAATTTGTTTACAATTTCGTTTCAAAAACAAAACTGTCTCGTAAAGTATAATAAAGCGTAAAATAATGATAATCAATACAATTAAATTGCATGTTTTAAGTAAATTACCAATAAATTCAACGGTAACAAAGTATTTTCAATTTCTAATTGCAGAAGTCTGAAACGTATGAAACTTGTATTGTCGATCAGCACAAACATTCAGAGGATACTTATGTACACAAATTAGTTAGAAAGGGGATGGAGTTTTAATTCACGATTCATTTCTGGTAACAAAGGTCATAACATTTGCTCATAGAGGTCAGAAAATTATTGAAACTTTAATTGTCATTAACAGAGCTAATGATAAGTTTTGATAAGTTATATGGCGATAATGCTAAGTTATACGGCGAAAAAAACGATAAGTTTTGCTTAAAGTGGTCAGGAAATTATTAAAATATGTATTTCCATCAGACACGGAGCCCTAGTAGAAATTTGATAAAAATGTAAATCGCAAGCTCAAAAAAGATACAATGTAAACCTTGGAAATATTAGTCACGCTCAATCTTAAAAAGGACTAGATATAAATGCAGAAGCAGGCATTCACACATTTTCTAATTGCATATGTGTTTCTCTTATAAACTTTAATTTTAACCATTTATTATTTTGAACCAAATATTAAATAATAAAAAAATGGAAAAATGGACAGTATATTTATCAATATTTAATAATACCCTGCAAACTTCACCTAAATACAATCCCCGAAATAATAAAATAATGTCGTAAAAGTCATTAGCTTTCATACAATTAAAGAATTTCTTTTTGTTATCAAATCGCTCTTAAGATAAATAGTAATAAATGGTGAAAACATACCTTACAACGTAAAAACACGGCGAAGGAAAAAGGCAGCAAGCAAAAGAAAACTATCACAAAAACCTAAGAAAAAAAATAATAACGCATAAAACCATCTTCCATGCGTAAATGAATGTAACAAAAAAACATGTTTTAGTAGAAGAAAAAACAATCTACTTTAAGTAAAGAATTTAGAAAGATGAAACTCTTTATGAAGAAGAAAGCTCATGAGAAAATAAAAATTAGAAAGAAGTGTAATTTGTAAACATATTCTAAGTTACACGTTGACTTGATTTATGATTTTTTTCTCTTTCAAATCAGATAATGTCTTTCTTTTTTAACATTTCTGATTAGATATTCTTGAAATGAAAAAAAAAGAAAACATTAAAAATGATTTTATTAAAGTAACCTTATAATAAATTCTAACGAAGTTAAAAGAAATACATACATTTGTTTCATATATTAAAGTAACGACATAAGTAATTGAATTATTACTATATTAATTATTTTTTAAATATTTTAATTCCTTTTATATATATATATATATGTTGTTATTGCTATAATTTTTTAATGTTTCGTTAGTAATTATTAAATACTACTCATGTTACATCTGTTACATAGAAACACTAACTATGCATTATAAATATTTCCTTTTGGACGAACTAATAAAACATTTAAAGTATAAAGCATTATCGTTATATGTAGAAATCTTTCTAAATTATTATATGATTATATATTTCAATTTTTAAAAAAAATAGTTTAGTTATTTAAAATTAGCATTTAACATTTATATTCATTGGTAAAATTAATAAATTTATTCGAATAACTAATATAAATTTATTATATTTATTATTGTATGATTTATTTATTTAGCAATTGGTATTTTAAACTCATACAAGCTAATATTTTTTTTATAAATGTAATATAAATTTATTTTATTTATTGTTTTATGATTTATTTATCCAGCAATTTGGATTTTAAACTAATACAAGCTAATATTTTTTATTCGTTTTATTTAATTTTTAAAATTTGTTACAAAACAAAAATAATTACTTATAATAAATAATACTTTTTTATAAATCCGTAAAATAATAATATATGTAGGTGCCTATTCTAATAAATATCATATAACAATAGCTATTGTGTTTTGTGAACATTATTGATATTAAGAATAAAATATGTCACTAAAATTGTTTTTAGAATAAGTAAATGTTGATAATCGATTAGTTAGTATCCATTAGTTAGATGATTAGTAATATTCATCAGTTATATGAAATTTTTATCTGTTTTAAATATATATGTTGCCCCCAGTTTAAGCACAAAATGTACATTTGCGAATGTATTTCAAAAAGGTTTTACGAAATTTAAAAGAAAATTCTCGAAACATAAAGAATTTAATATAAAGTTCAGAAATAATATTTATTCATTATATAAAACGTTTTTACATTTAAATATTAGTATCACAAAGAATTAATTTAAAACTTTATATACAATTTAAATATTATTTTAGAAAGAGCTATATAAAATGTTTGTATAAAATTGTATTATGACTTAGATACTAGCTATACAACGAATTTCCAAACAAAAAATAATAATTTGCATTTTAAATATTTTCAAGTTAAAACTGTGGGGTAAATTTGTCTAAAACTAGCTTGAAAAATTTATTTAATATATAAACTTTATGAAGGTGTTGAAATCTAAACCTACACAAATCACTTAATTTTATATAAATTTGATGATTTTTATGTTTTATTATGAAAAAATATGTATATATTTTGAATAAAGTAAACTATCTATTACTCAGACAAAAAATAACGATGGAAAACAAATAATATCAAAATGAGTATTAATTTCAAAATTAATATAAATTTAATAATGTTCTATACTAATTGCATAAAAAAAAATTGGGGGACCTTCTTTAAAATTTTGTTACGTAAAATATTTTGACTCAAATTACATGCATGCCTGAAGCAACAAACATGAATAAAGGTTGCATTAAATAAAGAAAAAATATAAGCATTATATTCAATTTAAGGTCAACATAAATTGTTTTATCTAAAATTTTTTTAAAAGCAATATTACTGTAAAAGAAATTATTTCTTTCTTTAGCAATTTATAAAAGTAAAGTAATAAATAGTACATTCGTAAAGTAATGAGAAAAATATGTTAATAAATTATTTATCGGAGTATTTAGAACATTGTTAAAGTATTTACAGAAGTATAATATAAGTATAATATAAGGCAATAAAAGTATAACATAAGGCAATAAAAGTATAATATAAGGCAATAAAAGTGTAATATCAGGCAATAATGAATAATATACGTTTGTTAAATATTAATTAAACTATTATAGCAAAGTATTTACTGCAGTATATTCAGTAATGGATAAATAATATTTATTAAGCTTTGTGCAAAATATATTATTAAACTAATTTCTAAAATAGATTAGTAAACTACACTAGTGACATTTGAATCATTTGATTCTCATTATTATCCCTGAAAAAACAAAGAAACAACCATTTAGGTTTTATTTAACTAATCGAAAAACAAGGCAAGAAAACAACTCAACTCACACGTTTCATTTTGATTTCTAAATAAAATTAAAAATTATACATAAAATCCTGGCATTAATGATACATAAAATCAAAGATGTAAAAACAAAAGCACGCAAACGAAAATTCTCTAAGAAATGTATAATACTACAGACCTCTCTAGAGCTAGTAACGAAGAAATAAAAATACGAGACAAAATGGTTAGAATAGCTATATTAAGAACGATAATTTCGATATGTGCATACAATTTTTTCTTGACAATTTAAACTATTCTTTCAGAAGGAATCATTTATGATATCAAAATAACAATGTATAATAATATTTTTTAATTGCTCAATTTGTAGGCATTTTTTTAAAAAAACTGTAATTCTGAAATAAGTTATACTCTAAAAATAAAAACATTGTCATAACGTTTAATAATATTTTCCTCAGAAATTCGAAAACAAACGCAACAAGTATGACATAAAACGTGCAAGTTTCATAATTAAGGGGAATAAAGTCTTACAAGTTTTACATTTGATCTCTTTCGTAACAATTAAATTCCAAAATAATACAAACAATAATCTAAACAGAGGAACATTCAAAAGGATATAATGATTATTGCCTAATTCTCTTTTCTCACATCCTTTCCCAAAATAGCACACATTTAAGAAAATAACTGATGTAAGATGAATATAAGGCAATAGTTTCAAGTAAAATGTCAAAATACACATTTTTACAGATAAAGCAGAGACATTTTTAAAAGTCATGAATATTTTATAACTTTATGCATACTTTACCTAAGATTTCCAAAATTAACATCTACAGAATAATTAATTAATGCACGATACATTTAGATATTATTTATACTGAAATAAAGTTTAATTGATCAAATATTATATTATCGATAAAATTAATTTTATAACTTTTTTTCTATAAAAAAAAACGCGACACATTTGAATAAAATATCGAAATGAATAGCATTTGAAAGGATTTCACATAAAGGATACATTTTTGTTTTTAAAATAATTATTTAAAAAAAAACATTTTTTTATTAAAATGAAATTATTAAAACTATAATTTGTTTTTCAAACTAGTTAATGTATTGTTCTTTAGATTTTTTTTGACACGTACCAAATATTACGTTTAATATTTTATTTTATATTATATTCTATTTAAAAAGGGTTTTTTTAAAAATACATATTTGCATACTATATTATTCTTACTTATTATTTTAAATCCATAGCTTTATTAATGAAGTAGAAATCTTAAAGTATATTTCAATTCTGCATTTTAATGCATTAAACTCGTAGTCCTTTATTTTATGTATAACATAGATATCGTTGACATTAAAAAGTGATTTACTTTATTCCTTCTTAGATTATATATTCTTTATTAGCTGTTACGGTTTTTCATGTTAGACCAAATACATATTGTACATTATATACAACAATAATTAAATGTCATAAATAGAGATTGGTTATATCTTTACTTGTAAAGTGATTAAAAAAATATTGCCAAGTTCTCCTAAATTTCAAAAGTTTGTGAAGATAAGAAGGACAAAAAATATTAAATCTTTTATTTTCATATCAGTTTAAAAATGTGTTTAGTTAGATTCTTCATTTTAAATGCAAAAGAAGCGCTTTTGTATTCCGTGCATGTTTTTTTAAATATTAAGATTAAAGATCAAATCCATTTTCAAGTAAGCTTTAAAAAAATCCTCAGTCTGCATTTCCGATATTTTTTATTCTTGTTTTGCTTTATTTTTTATCACAATTCAAATTTATTATTTTAAAATAGGTTATTTGAAATTTTCTAATTTAGCACCGCTTAACCGTATCTGGCTCTTTAACTATAAAACTCTACATGTAATCAAGCTCAAAGAATCTATTTTTTTCAATTGTATTATTCTGGTATATACTCCATTAGAAAAAATAATATCACTTTTACTTGCTCATCTTTTAAGTGATAGAAATCAGATAATTTGAAAACAATAATTCACAAACTTTATTTTGAGGGAAATTTTAACATTTTAAATAATTCTAATCCACGATTATGAATTTTTATTCAAGTAGTAAGCAATTTATTTATATGATTATACATGTCATACTACTCCACAAATTTAAAAAAAAAAATCTTACCACCTATTATTTCTTTTACACTCCATCCTAAAGATATAAGACCTCTTTACGCAATAAATCAATAATATAGACATCAAAACACTTTAACCTACATTTTATTTCTGAATTCCTTCACCCTAACACAGTTTGAAAAATAAATTTCCACTTATTTGAATTATTATCATCTGATTTAGAGCTGAATCACTTACTAAGGAGTTAGTACGCACTCTTCGTCATATTCCAAAGGGAAAAGCACCCGCATTCCCTGCGGCTCTACTTTCTCCCGCCTTTCTTCGGTTCGTCAAGGGACTGGAAAATATCCCCGACAGCGATGAAAGCCGGATTCTCGACTTTTGATTCTCGCGGGAAAGGAAACGATTCTCGCGGCAGTAAACAAGTCTTCTTGACGCCGAAAGGACGTCTTTTTTTTTCTTTCAAAGTCGTATTGTTTTTTTTATTTATTTATTTAGAATCAGGTTTAATTAAATATGAGATTGTTTTCATACGTTGGTTTTTTTAAGAGTTTTCATGAAAGATACAATGAACCTAAATTTAAAATTTTTCTTCTTTAAATCGTGTTAATGAAACTCTTTTGCATTTACAGTTTAGTTTTAAATTAATATTTTACCAAAATAAATACATAAACTATATTGCTATTAAATCTTGCTCCTTGAAATGTGTTACTTAATAAGGAATTAATTTTGATTTTGTAAATTATAATTTCACCCTAAGAAAAAAGGGGGCTAATTGATGAATAATTACAAATTTATATATATATTTTTAGATAAATCTTAATCGATCGATTTAAAAATCTGTTTTTCATCCATTATATTAAATCAAAGTTTAAAATTCCATTTTTTTTATAAATGCATTAGTAATATAATTCTTATAATATAATTTAAGTGCAGTTTTTGATATAAAAACAACAATTTACATCAGGAAGTTATACAAATCTAATGTTGTATTGCTACTAAATCTTGTTCTATAAAATGCCTTATTTAACGAGACATTAACTCAGATTTCAAAGTTATAGTTTTATTTAAAGCCATTAGTAGAACATATTATTATTTTAAATTACAATTTTATTTTTTTGATAAAAATATAAAATGTAGATTTAAAGTTTTTGTGAAAAAAAATCATTATTAAATTAAGTTAATAGCGAAATAAATAAAAAAACAAATAAATTTTCGTTCAATTATTAAAATTTCAGCAAAAGAAAAGGGGAATATATATCATTGAATATTTTTTCTTTTATTTACATTTTTAAAACAGAAGTTTCTGTGTTGACTTTAAAAATGTATAGCTTTTAAAGCAATTGAAGTAAAAAATTACAATTTAAAGTTGATTTTAATGTGGAAAAATCACTCATCTATACACAAGAAAAATACATACAGTACGAATTGAGATAAACATAGATTTTAACACAATAGTGTTCACACAGTGCTCGAAATTGTGCGTTAATCTTTAGATTACAATATAAATTGTTATAGAACTAAATTGCAACGGATTTAATTAAAATATTTCCATAAAATTATTCCGTTTGTTTTTAAATCATGCATTCTTTCATAAGCTATAATGTTATGGTTCATAGGAGCTTTATATCATAACAAAGTAATTAAAATCATCCACAATTGTTGTAAAATATATTTTTTCTAATAATTTTAGTTTGTCTCATTTACGTGTACAACGTTAAAATTTCATTTAAAGCAGGTAATACAAGCAATAGTTAAGTAAAAAAAAGTATTCTGAATTTGAAATTGAAAAAATAATAATGTAAATTTAATCGAAACCTGTTAATGCTATATATTTTCTCTATATCAGTTTATGACAAAAAGTAACAACAAATGTATAAAATAAGATAATTTTAATTCTTAACAACTAAACTTTTAAAATAATTTCATTGAAATATTATTTTGAGAAAATGCACTTAATACTTAAATAATAAAAAACCTTTGTTATTTAAATCTTTTACTTAAGAATATTTTATTTATTTTAAACTCACGATGGTTAAATGTATTTTATTCATTATTTCATCACAAATAATTCTAAATTTATTGAAAAAAAAATAATTTAAGTTATTACACCACTTTGAAGGATGTAACTTGCATTTAGTTTTCTGCCGTTTATATGTGCTTCTGATAAAATTAATCTTTAATATGGCCTTGAAGCTAAGAAGAAGGTTAGAAATATTTTCAGTTGAGATTAAGAAGTTATTAAAATTTATTAAAAATAATTTAGAAATGGAATCTTACAAAAATCATTACTAGTAAATAATTTAAAGATATTTTCTTGGAGTATTGATCTCTTGTACACAGTAAAAATTTTTGGTGTGTTGTTAAGCCCATTTTTGGTAGTGAGGTAAATTGAATTTTTTTATAGTGCATGTACCCACATTTTCCATTTTGTTCTTCATGGTTAGAGTTTTACTTATTCATTTGTTCATTTATTTATTGAAAACACGTATTTTCATTCGCATTAGTATCAATTTCTGATTTTATTGCAAAAACATCACGTTTGAAAAAATAAATATCTTTGCACTAATAATTTCAAACAGTTGTTATTTTGTTAATTTTATATGTTTTTTCACTCGATAACTACAGTTCTGTACTTTAAAATGTACTTAGTTTACCTAAGTACCAAAAATAGTGTCAGCTATACACCAAAATGTTTTACAGTATATAACACTTTCCTGGAATCTAAAATGAAATCGAATGCTAAATGAATAAATGCTAACCGAAAAGACTAAATGTAATTAAATTACAGCAAATTAATGAAGCGGAAACATTTTTTCCTATTTTTATTACTTCTTAACAACTATTTATTATTTTTATTGCTTCTAAACAGTTATTCTATAAGTAGTTATTTTTTTATTGAATAAATGATTTATTGATTTCTGGAACTTTGGTTAGCATTTTATCTGAAAATTATCATAAGCATTGAACATTATGTTATATTATGTATACAAAGACCACATATTATATAATAGTACAAGTTTAGCATTATATGAAAGCTAAACCATTCACACATAAATTTAAGGTACGATAATATTTCATGCAATTAATAGCCCTGAAATATTTTGATCTGTTAAATTACTAAAACAGATATTCTAAAAACTAATTACTCGTACTGAAATCTCACTTATCGAAAAATTCCAGTAGAAAAATACATTGAAAAATATTTTTTTTCTATGAAAAAATTCAAATTCGTCATTATTAGAGTTAAGTTCATCATAGTATTTAAAAAAAATATTTAACTATCTCTTGAATCGTCATGAAAGGAAAATAGCAATGAGACATACACTAAACAAGGGAAGTGTATCTATAATTTAATAGAAAATGACAATTTGTGCATTTTTTGTATTTAATTCATTCCAAATGAATAAGCAAATAATAGATAATGATGCAAGGCATATAATTGATGCATTTTTATTTTGATCACGTGTTTCATTGCCAATCGAAATTATCTTTCAGGAATTAGAAACCTTGCTGTTTTTCTAAATAACACGTAAAAAATTTTTTTTTACTATATATAAACTCAATATAAATAAAAACATTTTGCATATGAATAATATTTGTGAATGAATGATATTTATTTATCTTATTTAGGTTATAAATTAATAAAACTTTTGGGTATATAGGAATATACTTTGTTATTGGTTTACAAATTGTAGTATTTATTTAAAAACTATTACAAATATTTTTATGCCTATTCTACTTACTATTTTACTTAATATTTCACTTACTATTTCAACAATTATTTTTATGATAAAATGAAAATAACACATTATGTAAGCAACACGCAAGCGTAAGTTATTTATAATATGGCATTCAAAAAACTATTGTCAGTGAAAAAGTTTTTTTTCATTCTGAAACCATATAACCCTTTAATTTCGGAAAAACAAGCTATATTCTAGAGTAAATAAAGTTAATTTTTTGATAAAATAAATCATATACATATTTTTTAATAAAAAATAAAATAAATGTTATGTATTATTGTTTTATTGTTTGAACATTTATTAATGTTTTATATTAATGTAAGAACTTTTATTGAGTGTTTATATATTTTTATTGTTTGATTATATTTTAACAGCCAATAGTAGTAACTAATGAATGGAGTTGTAGCATTCCCTATTCAATTAAACATTCCATTTCAATTTCCTTCTCTTTTCTTAGTCCACAGCAAACAACTACAAAAGATTACAGATTCAAAAAAACTAAATATTTTAAGAAGATAATTTTCGATTCGAAGACGATCAAGATGCTTATAATTTCTCTTAAATATTTAAATAGGGATTCGAAATTTTAGTTTTTTGATACTATACTTCAGAATATTGTAACTTTAAAAGATTCAGAATGAAACACAATTTTTTTAAAAAGATTTTAAAATTATAATAGTACAAAGTTTTTAAAAAATTTGAATATAAGAACAAATCTCCTACACTATCCTTCTTCAAAATGAAGAAAACAGTTTAGTTGACATGATAAGGGAACTTTCTGAGAATTATTCCTAAAACTAATTCATTAAGATTAAATGAATATTTATTTAAACATACAATAACATAATTATGATATAAAATGTATGAAACTACCAATATCACATAACCATAAAACAGCTGTATTTTAACCACTATAATCTTACAGCTATTAATATTTATATAATCATGCAACTATTAATATTCATATATTATCGTTTAACCATATAATCGTAGTATATTTAAACCACAGGATGAACCTTTTAATCATTTTTATTAATTAAACTTAAATTACATTTTGATAGCCTTCAAGATAATGAAACTAAAGCAGTAACCGTAGCTGGCGAGCAGGGAATCGAAATCTTGAACAATTCTCTGTTAGAATAAAAACACATTTCGTTTCAATTTTTCATTTTACCACAAACAACTCCAGAAGATTTCAGTTTTAAAAAATGAAAAAGTTGAAGAAGATAACTTTCACTTTTGCATCAAGTCGCTTACAATATTTTAAAAACCAAATCGCTGCAAAATCCTTAAGCAGAAAACGACTACCGAGTTTCCCCTTAAATTGTTCCACTGCAGAGCAGAAAACAAGCGGGAGAAGCGCAATTTACGGAAAAAGAATATAACACACCCCCTTTTCTTACTACCACTATTTTCTACTAAGAACATACCAGCTGTGTCTATTCGCATAGTTCTTCAGAGCGCAAAAGGAGGATGGTAAGAAATCCTTAAGCAGTAACATCACGATTCGCATAGAGTATACGTGCTGTGAATCGTCTGCTTTGCGCAAAAGAGTCTCTGTATAAATCGTCTGCCTTTTGTATATTATTTTATTTGTTCCACATCCTCCCTACACACCAGATATAGCTCCATGCTCCTTAAAACCTCCAAGATGAGCTGCGTGGGGTGTACGACATTGAAAGGAGAGGGGGGGTTCTACACTTCTTCTTTATACTCGATGCGTAAGCATAGTACATAGTGTCAACAATTTTAGGAGATTTGTAGTGATTTATAGGTTTGGGAAGAAAAAGTGGTAAAGGAGAAAAGGGTGTAAAAAATGGGAATTATTATATGTGTTATTTTTTATTTTCTAAGTAACGTTAATTTTGCTGATTAACTATTGCTCGTATCGATGCAGCAAATTTCCATTGTGATTAATACATTTTTAATTTTGCGTTGTAGAATTAACAAATTTCTCTATTAAAAATGCAATCAAACAGGTATATTGTACTTTATTTTAGATTTAATTAAAAAAAATAATTATTTTGTAACTATCAAAACTGTAATAACTGGTGAGAAAAAGGTAAGGGAAAAAGAAGGCAAAAAATATAAATTGTTATTTATAATTCATTCTTCTTATTTACTTTTTACTATTTACTTTATTATCGTTACTTTTTTTCTGAGTAACGTTAATTTCTGATTGAATTACAAATGTTCGTCGTTAAAGCAAATGAAACATCGTTACAAAATAATATAATGTACACATCGTAAAAACAATTGATATTTTCATAGCGATAACTGCACAGCGAAAAAAAATTAGGCAAAATTACCGTACTGTATGGCAATAAGATTTCTGATAAAAAAAGAAAAAGAAAAGAAAGATAAACAAAAACTTAAATATATGATATTTAAACAATTCATTTAATATATTTTTCTTCTTAATTGGTAATGGTCTATCGGAAATTCTTCATTTTCAAAATTATAGTTCTTATTGCTACACATTGAGTAAAAATACAAAACTAAAAGTAAAATTAACCAAATAAATGATTTTATTCTATGCTCTAAGGTTTTATGACGAAATTTTAAAAAAAATTCTCAATTACGAAATTTTATCTGTCATTATTATACAGTATTTTACTGTTAATTTTTCCAAAATCATTAGAAAAATTACCAAGCTTTTTGAAGATTCCATAGAGCAGAAAATACTGTAAGTTTTACCGTATTGAATTGGTTCAGAATTACAAATTTGTATGCATACGCACATTTAAATATTCTGTTTTATTTATATATATTCGCAAAAATAATCATTTCCATTTAACGAACTAAAAGAGGTAATATAGTATTGAAGATATTTTAGAATTCGCGTATTACAATATTAAGAAAATTTCCATTGCTTTACCTACTGTTCTTCTAACTACTAATTTAAAATTTTTTAATTAATAGGTAATCTAATTAATAAAATAATTTTTTTAGCAAACAAACGAACGCAAAAAAGAATTTTTCAAAAATTTTGTCAAAAAACAAACTATGGTTGGAATATAAGTCATAAATAACTTTGATAACGCTTGGTATTTATCTCTTTCGGGGCCGAAAAAAAATTTAAAACAATTATTTAAGCCAGTGTTAGTTATTTAATAGTTTTAATAGATAATTTGAGTCTTGTGGAAATGGGTAATCGGCTCTCTGGTTATAGTACTTAATATATTAATGTAAGTACCTATTATACTAGACGGGTTCTAATACTTTCATTTAATAAACTAATATAGGTACTATTATTGGTACATAATATATGTACTCTTTTAACATGTTTTAAGGTGCCCAATATAGTACCAATATAGGTTTTTTTTAATCCGTTGTTTTTACACGTATGGAATGTTTTGTAAATGTAATGATTATTTCAAGATGTTGGATTCATTTTTAAACTCTAAGCTTATGTGCTGCAAGGTCAAGCATTAGCAGAAATTTCCGGCTACCCAAACTTCTTCATCACCATCATCATAGACACGACAGCCTGTGAGAGGCCTTGGCCTTCTCTGTGGCATTTCTCTTTGATATTTTCCTTGTTGCCAGCTCAATGCACTTTATTGCTTCAAAATAATGGATTAATGGTGTATATTTATAAACCTGTATTAATGGAGTCTAGCCATCGAAACTAGCTCTCTAGCAGTTCATCTATGTTTAGATATTTCATGTGTTGAGCTAGTAGCCTTTAAACAGCAAATTTGAGCCATAAATCTCATTCTGTTTAACTTTATAAATATTATTACATCAATGATATGATCCATTTAACTTCTTTTAAATTTTATTACATTTATTGCACTATTTCAGATTTATTAAATTCCAGCAATAAAGGATTATGTTGAGCAGAGTTTTTAACATGCCAATCAGAATGTTTTTTTATTATTCATTTGTATTATAGAAAGGTGGAACATTCAATCTTAATAATCTGAAAGCACAGCTGGGTTAAGCCGACTTTGTAGATGACATAATGGTTGCTTCAGAAAATCATTGTTCAACCGCGTGACCTCACCATACAGGGTGGATTAATCTGACTAGCCCCAACCCCTTCAATGGGCAAACCACCCTAACGGGATCATTTCTGCTTCAGCACCCACTTTGAGGGACCACTTCAACCCCCTTTATCACTGCCAACCCCCTCGTTTGAATGTGTTCCTCTTTAATAAGTAAGGATGCTGACGAAAATAGGGTACCACGGCACCCATTTTTGCACCCTCTCATTTTCTTATTACTTGCTAATTGCATTGGATTTGCGGCTATGCAAACCTCGTTATCGCTGGAGGAATTATGTTGTGTCAATTTTTCAGAACAAATTTTTTTCTTCTTTAAAATAAACATCATTAAATCTTTAAACAGTAATTTTATTGGAAAACGTTTTAAAACTCAGCAAATTTTTTTTAGCCACATTTAGTGCTTTTTTTTGTGAAAAAGTGAGATTTAATGTTTTGCAATAACAGTTTAAATAAAAAATAATAATAAAGATTATAGTTTTTAAAATGAGTTCATTCATTTAAGTTTCAAATATTATTTACACGTCAATAAAAGATCATTAAAACATTTGTAAAACAAACGAGGATTTCTTTCTGTATTTCTATGTTTTTTTTAAAAATTTTTATATCTTTATTCATTTTTTATTTATTATCAATTATTTATTCTTTAATTAAAATTTATTGGAAAATAAATATTGAATTAAGCGTTAAAACCATTTGGAAAAGACACTAATTATAATTTAGATGAACTAAGCTTTATTCAAAATAAATTCAAATATTTAAATTTAAATTTTTTTCATCAACTAAAATGCTAAATTATAGAGGAATCACCATAAGTAGAAAACGTTAGAAATCGCGTGTAGCTGATGGAGCCAAGGCCTGTAGGGCTACTAAAGATGAAGAAAAAATTTTTTTAAACAAAGATAAAAAAAAAATTGTTTTTGAAAAAAAGTGAAACAATTAGTTTTTTTTAATTTTAAAATTTAAATAAAATTAAGCCTTATAATTTTAAGCCCAATACTCATAAAGAAAATACATAATGCCATCCACTTTAGTAAAAGTAATTTCTTGAAAATAAAAAAATGGGTCTGAAATTCGCTCTTCAAATAATATATTTAATTATATTAGACTTAATTTCAGTTTTGATAATTGTCTTAAAAGCTATTGTTTTGAAAGTCTGGCATGCTTTAAAAATTATTTCATTCGATAAAAAATTGCTTTTTCTAAAATCTTTTTTGATATAAATGTCGTGTTTTATTTTTTTTTCTTTCATAAAGTGATGTGTAAGTTAAAAGTAAAAAATAATACTCAGTTATATTTATTGAATAGTTATGTATAGAATATTTCTGAATTATCTGTTTCATTTCAAATGACCTAAACTTATTTCAAGGTAATAAATTTTGTTTACCTAAACTTTCAACTTTTATCAAACCAATTATAGTTACTCAAATTGATTGAGTTTATTAAGGTTAATTTTAATTTATTCTAAATTTTAATTGCGGATTATTATTTTGCTTTTGCATCATACCTAAATTAGTCAAACGAGATAAAAGAAACTAAAAAAGCATTGCAAATTTTTCAATGATGCATATTATAACATCATAATTATACTTAGGTTAATAAATTCATTTTTATATGAAAGTAAAGCTGCAATTTTGTTATGTTAATATTAGGGTAATCATATCATTAAAGACATATATTTAAAAACCCACTATTTAGGTTAATGAATGATTAAAAGCACATAAAAAAGCATCTGAAAGCACAGCNTCAAACCAATTATAGTTACTCAAATTGATTGAGTTTATTAAGGTTAATTTTAATTTATTCTAAATTTTAATTGCGGATTATTATTTTGCTTTTGCATCATACCTAAATTAGTCAAACGAGATAAAAGAAACTAAAAAAGCATTGCAAATTTTTCAATGATGCATATTATAACATCATAATTATACTTAGGTTAATAAATTCATTTTTATATGAAAGTAAAGCTGCAATTTTGTTATGTTAATATTAGGGTAATCATTTCATTAAAGACATATCTTTAAAAACCCACTATTTAGGTTAATGAATGATTAAAAGCACATAAAAAAGCATATTTACAAGTTTTAAACTATATCATAATTAAGTTCTAACTGATGCATAAGAAGAAAAACATTTTAAAATATATTAGTTTTATACTAAACGAAATTATTAGGTTGCCACAAATATTAAATGAAAATATTTATAAAATTTATCACTATCTTTTATTATTATAAAAAAACTGAGAAATATCTAAAGAAATATTCGCTTCAAATGATAACGCACCAAAATCTCTTTCCTAAGTTTCCCTTTTCAAACAACGCCAATTTAATGTTTATCGATAAAAATCAGTCAAAAAAATAAATATCCTCCCAAATTTGACGCCAGATTAAGCAGTTTCTTTTGGGGTGATATTGATAGCAGAAACCGAACAAAAGAAATATATTCTTTATCTACAACCAGTTGCATGTTGAGAGCCAGTTCGATATGGGGAGTCAACCCTAAAATATTGGAACAAATCTATAGTAGGAATCTGTTACGATTCTGAAATTATCTTCGTTCGCGTCATCCTCCCTATCTATGAAGAAGGGAGAAACTGATGGTTTTATCTATCAACTAGTATATGGTTGCTATCTTGGCGATTTATCAATGTTTGGCTGCATTTTAATATTGATTGGAGAATTAGAGTTTCTAGTAATTCAACTTCTAATCAATCATTTTAGTTATTGAATAATCAAAGTAAACTATTTTCAATATGCCCCGACGAAATCTTCATATTTTTTGTCAACTTTATTTTAAATGAATATATTTTTAATTAAATATATTCTTAAATGATTATATTTTTTAAATGAATCTATTTTTAGATATTTCACGCTTTCTCTGTTCTACGAAACTCTTTTTCCAATGATGCAATATTAATTTCATTTACGTAAAAAATACTATTAGAACTCACAGCATGAAGCATAACTGTAAAATTTATTTTAAAGCAGAAATCATTTCTTACAGTAAGAACACAATTAATGACTTTAAAAATTTATAGTGATGAGCTACTTCACATCAAACTGCTCCTTAATACTCTTTCCAGATAATTACACAGAGGATTTTCGGATTTTTGAACTGAGTAAGAAGACAATATTCAGAGACATCTTATTACCAAACTAGAAATTGTTGTGTTTTTGCTGAAATAAGTTTTCTGGCAAAATTTTAAAATGTTGCTTGCAATTACATCGACCATAACCTTTCAATTCAATTACTTCTTACATAAAATTTCCTTAAGAAACTTAAAAAATCAGACGAAGTCTTTGGTTTCAAATACCTCTTCCATCAACCTTTTTTTAAAATCTAAATTAACTTTACATCAATTCTTTTGTATCTTTTAATTATAATTATAATTTTTAATTATAATTTTTATTATTTCTCCTTCAATGATTCTGAATCGAAAAAATATTATCCTTTTTATTTTTGACGAATTAGTCTTTTTTTTAAAAAAAATTAAAAAGTAAAGTGAAAACTAAATTTGTTTTCAAATTATTTATTAATATTTTTTTTAAAAGACGAGAAATTTAATGACTTTTTATTTTTTATTCTTTTTTATGAGATAAAATTTAATCTCAACTAAGGACAAATGTCCTTTGCATCAAAATATATTTCCTCCAAAACATTATTAATACTATTATTATTATTAAAAAACTGAAATGTTACAATGACATTGCTAATTTAAAATAATCTTTAGCCTCGTTGTTTCGTCCCAACTGATACGTAGGAAAAGCTTACACGTAATGAAACATTTCGAAAATAAATCGAATATATAGTTTTTAAAACCCTTATCTTAGTATGGTTAATGCTTTTTCTTATTATATGAAAAGATAAACCCTTTTTAGAACCACCATAAAACTCATAATAAAATTTTGTTAATAAAAGAAACTTTACAGCTCTTTAAATCTCATCAAATCAAAAACTCAGAAAGCTCTTAGACAAGCTAAGATAAGAATACTGAAAGTTATGATACTTTAAATAATACTGATATTTTAATACTGATGCTTTAAAGAGTACTGAACTTACATTCGCTAAATATAAAATGGATATTTGTAATCTTAACAAATGTAGTGTCATATTTTATTCAATAAATTAAAAGCAATTATGCTATATTTTTAACAAGAAATAAAAGATGTTTATGTCAGCAAATTTTCCAGTACTCCCATATTGATATAAAATGAATGGGCATTTTTACACCTAATGAATTCTAAAGCGTAATATTATGCGAAAAAGTCAGCTTTTGGCAAATCAAAAACTTAGAAAATTATTAAACAAGCTAAAGTAAGACTACTGAAAGTTATGATACTTTAAAGAACACTGATACTTTAATATTGATACTTTAAAGAATACTGAAACGCCGACCGGCCTGTGTAGGGGTCAGGAAACTGGCCTTACATCAGAAAGGTTCTGGGTTTGAATCTCTTGCAAAACATGGATGTTCTTTCATTACTATCTCTCCTTTTTTTTGGGGGGGGGACAACGTTAACCCGCCTAATATGGCGCCCCTAAAAGAGAAGCCAACAAATCTGTCCTTCAGATGCCTGTATGACTTAGGTCATTCTCCAGGTGGGCATTGAAAAAAAAGAATACTGAAGTCACCAAATATAAACTGAATGTTAGTAAAATTAAAAAAAATCTAGTGTCATATTTTATTCAATAAATTAACAGCAATTATGCGTTATTTTTAGCAAGAAATGAAAGATGTTTATGTCAGTAAATTTTCCAGTACTCCCACATTGATATAAAATGACACTTTGATCATATGAATGGGGAATTTTTACACCAAAAGTCTTCCCCAGCGTAATATTTTGTGAAAAAGTCAGCTTTTGACAGCAGTAGTAGGTAGGATAAAAAAAATCAGAAAGGCATAGTAATTTAAAAATATTTTATGCATACATTATGAAACCGTTTTCTCTCGTCATAAGCAAAATCCATCCAAAATAACCCCTATTGATAGGGGTTTTCTGGAAATTTCAAGCTTCCCCTCTAGTGCGTCGTCTGCAGCCCACCAATTTACATGACATTAACTTGCTTTTCCACCCACAATGCCTTGCGGTTATGAGGGGTTGGTTTTAAAAGTAGGGGGTGCATGTACTTCCTATTGTCTCTTTAAGGAAAATGAAAATCAATGAGCGACAAAAGACGACTGGTGACTCTATGAGAACGAATATTTTCATTTTTTGATTGGAATCGAACGGAATCACTATCTTGAAGAGTCCTCATTCCCCCCTTTTTGCAATCAGAAAGATGATTGAAAGACAAATTGCGTGGTCATCAAGCAAGATGGAATATGTCACTGGAATATGGACTATGAATATGAAGTAAATATGGAATATCATTTCTTACTTGTGTGATTCGTTGGAGGAAATTGAAGCAATATGATGTCATGTGTGATGATTAATAGGGTAGTTTAGTTTAAAAAAAGTTTCCTCCACTGGCAATTTAAATGGTATATCAATAAGTAACACGAGAAATATTGTTAGAGAAATTGTTTTTAATCAATCAATAAGAGACAAGAACATAATCCGAGAATTTATCATATGTATTACCATTTTCAAAAACATTAATGATTACAAAAGAAGCTGTTAAAAAAGAATGTATATTTTTGTGTCATAAAGAAATTGTATATATTTCATATTGATTATTATTATGACTACAAATTTATAAACCATCGATAGTAAAAGAATAATAAATGAAAATAAAACATGCAGGAATTGAAAGGAATAGTCAAATATCTATTAATATAAAAATACTCAATTTATTAATTTTGAATATTTCATAAAATAATGATATTATCGATTCCCTTTAATAATTTGTAGTGACACTTTGATATATATGTATATATATATATATATATATATAGATAGATA
>NC_092212.1:36107394-36120893 GCF_043381705.1 Parasteatoda tepidariorum | reverse complement strand
TACCATTTGATATATATATCGAAGTCAATTTTACAAAACACCATATTTACATTCCCAGATAGCAATGCAGGATTCATTTTAACGTCGGAAATAACCTTCCCAATAAGGTTTATAAATGATTTAGCACATTGTTAAATTTAACAATGCTAGTCTAGTTTACGCTCTATTAGGTACCCATAAGGCTTACATAAACAACTCTTTTATATCTAGATTAAATTGCCTTTACAAAACAAGGCTAGAAAAATGAGAATAAAAATTGAGAATGAATCATTCGCAAATTAAGAGTAGAAAGCGTTCTCAAACCGATGATAAATTCACCTTAGCAAGGTTTATTTTGCATTTTTTGACCATCACGGAAACAATGTTTATTTTCACTGGCTTTTCTATACTTTTTTAGCACTTTAAAAGTGCAGGTTAGCTTGATCCTTAATTTTTACACACAGGCAACATTTTGCTTTTGAAAGCTGAATGAAAAGCTAAAAACAAGGTTTAATGAAAAAAACTTCGCATGCTAATATTTCTACTGTGTTTAAAAAAAGGATTAATTAGTTACCCTTCCTATATTAATCAAATAAAAATAAAAATACGTAGTTTGCAGTAAAGTTGCCATCTATCTGGGATTTATAGTGTTATTCGTAGCGTTATTTTTCATTGTCTAGGATCCCAAAAAAATACATATTAACTTCGAGGATTATGAAGCATCCTCTATACATTTATAATGATAAAAGTGTGGGTTTTGAAATAAAAATGTAAAATTATAGCTCACCTTTAACTTATGCTGCCAGATTTACAATTACAAGAGAAAAGTATACTTTTACTATTTAAGCATGATATTTAGTTCTAACTTACTCACGATTCATTTTAACATGAAATGCTGATAAGTCGCCAAATATAGTATCTTGGCTTACATGCTAAACAACTCTGAGTAAAGCTCCTTACTATGTTATGTTCTGGAAGCGTGGCAGAATTCAGCAACGAAGCAGAAAAGGAAACATTCGCTGAGATTTCTGCTAGATTTGGTTTCACTGGCATCTGGAATGTTGCATTCACATCTAATATCTATCAGAATAGAAATAAAAACTTATATTTACACATAGGCTCTTTTTTCATGCTTTATATACATAGGTTTAATTCTAACAAATAACTTCGAAAATAACTTCTAATGGTTATATGAAAATTAGTTGTAATTTTGTTTTCATTGATAAAAATTAGAACAAAAATAGTTATTATATATGCTAATCTAAACCCTATGATTTATCAAATTATTATTATTTTTTTTTAATTTTTCATTCTTTTTTAATTTTTCATAATTCAATAATGAAATTTTGCAATTATTATATATGCCAATCTAAACCATATGATTCATCAAATTATTATTTTTTTCAATTATTTTTCATTGTTTTTTAATTTTTCATAATTCAATAATGAAATTTTGCAATTATTATATATGCTAATCTAAACCGTATGATTCATCAAATTATAATTTTTTTAATATTTTTTCATTCTTTTTTAATTTTTTATAATTCAATAATGAAATCTTGCAATATATGCTAATCTAAACCATATAATTCATCAAATTATTATTTTTTTAAATAATTTTTCATTCTATTTTAATTTTTCATAATTCAATAATGAAATTTTGCAATATATGCTAATCTAAACCATATAATTCATCAAATTATTATTTTTTTTTATAATTTTTCATTCTTTTTTAATTTTTCATAATTCAATAATGAAATTTTGCAATATCTCTCTCGTCACGCATCCGATAATTTTTTTCTCAATAATTTATTCCTTTTCTAATAATTTCGTTTGATTATAATTATTTTATATTATGATTTGCTCGTTAGTCATTAGTATAAAAATAAAATTAGATCTTTGCACTTAAGTTTTTTTCGCGCTTAATATGCATAGGTTTAATTCTAAAGAATAACTCTGTAAATAACGTTCAATGCTTATGCAAAAATTAATTGTAATTTTATTTTTTCCTACAAAAAGTAGAAAAAAAAATACTTATATTACTATAAAAAGTTAAATAGGAAAAATAGCTAATAAAAACCATATGATTTATCCAATTATTTTCTCATTTATATATTTAATTAAGTTTATTTATTTATTCTTTGTAATTCAATAATTAAATTTTCCAATCATTCTTCCTTCATTCATCTGATAATTTTTTCTTAATTATTTATTTTGTTTTAAATCATTTCTTTTGATTATCATTACAGTATATTATGATTTGATCATTATTCTTCAAAATAGATATTAAACTATATATTAAAACGTACGCTTTTTTTCGTGCATAAAAACTAATTGCAAATTTGTTTTTATTGATATAATTTTTTTTAAAGGAGAAGTTATAATATATCTGTTAATCAAATTCAAATGATTTGTCTAATTATTGCTTCATTTTGATTTTTATTCTTTAAGTTTTATTTATTTATTCCTTGCAATTCAATAATTTTCCAATAATTCCTTTCTTCCTTCACTCATCTAACAATTTTTTTCTCCATAATTTATTTCTTTTTTAATCATTTCATGCAATTATAATTATTGTATATTATGAATCGATCATTATTTACCAGAATAAAAATAAAATTTTAAATTAACATAAGTTTTTTTTTCGTGCTTTCCATAAGTAGGTTTAATTTTGAAAAATAACATAGCAAATAACGTCTAATGCTTAGGTAAAAAGTAATTGCAATTTTTTTTGTTGATGAAAATTAGAAAAACAAAAGAGTCATTATATAGTTAATCATATCCATACGATTTATCCAAATAATTTACTGTTTTGATTTATTTTCTCAATAGTTTATTTCTTTTTTAATCATTTAATTTGATTACGTATTTTTTTCATTCACCCATTTATGTTTACTTTTTATCTGTAACTTCTATTCTTTCAGTTTTCTTTATATATTTCTTTCACTTATCCCTTTCTTGATTCATTAATTGATTCTTTTATTTTCATTATTGTCCACATTTCATTAACGTCTTCATCCTTTAGTTGACATTCATTGTTCATACCGATTGATTTCAATTTTATTTATCAATTTGTCATCCATTCAATTTGTTGATTTATTCATGATCATTCTTTGCTTAACTTTTCTATCAATTTCTTCCTTCTATCATTCTTTTAATTTTTTCTAGCAAAATTTCTTTCTTTTCCATTGAATCTTTAATTATGTATTTGTTTATTTTTTTCTACTCACTCATTTATTCCTTAACTNCATTTTTTTCCAAAATTTATTTCCTTTCCATTGATTCTATAATTATATATTTTTCACTATTAGAGGCTACAATTATTATCACTATTATTGTCCGCATTGTATACACATTTTACACTATTATTGTCCACATTGCATACACATTTTTCACTATTATTGACCACGTTTCATTAACTCTTTCATCCTTTAGTGGACTTCATTCATTGTTCATGCCGATTGATTTCAATTTTATTTATCAATTTGTCATCCATTCAATTTGTTGATTTATTCATGATCATTCTTTGCTTAACTTTTCTATCAATTTCTTCCTTCTATCATTCTTTTAATTTTTTCTAGCAAAATTTCTTTCTTTTCCATTGAATCTTTAATTATGTATTTGTTTATTTTTTTCTACTCACTCATTTATTCCTTAACTCATTTGATTCATTAGTCATAACCTTGATTTATTTATATTTTATTTATTTACTCGTCATTTATTCACCGTTTTTCAACAATTTAATTTTCCATTAATCATCAAGGTTACTCATCAAGGTAATTACATTAATAACAATCGTACTTATTTACTCAGAAACTATTTAAACATTTTTAAATCTGTTTTGGAATGTTTTGTTCAAATTCAATGATACAGAGCATTCAAATTTTAGTTTAAAAATATCTCTATCAATCACACTTCACTAGTCTTTGATTATTTTATCCATAAACCAAATATTAGTGTTCCGCATAGCAAAACCTGCACTGAAAAAGTACTTATGGTTGAAATTTCTGGAATATTGTTAAATTTAGCATGTGTCTCGATCATACGAACACTAATTACCTCAGTAATTTTTACTGACACACTTTGGTAATGATTTTAGTAAAATTAATAATGAAATATGGTTTTATAATGTATGTTAAAATATGGTAAATATAGTAAAAATTTGGTAATTTATTAATGATACCTTAGAGCATGGCATAAAAGCCATATTTTGGTTGAATTTACTTTTAAGTTTTGCATTTTTTTTACTAAATGTGTGGTAATAAGAACTACAATTTTGAAAATCAGAATTTCCGGTAAACCGTTACCATCTGAATAGAAAAATTGCAAAATCAATGGTTTAAATGCTGAATATTTTGGTTTTATTGACTAGAATTGTGATTATTTTTTAACAGAAATATAATTACCATGCAATACAGCAATTTTAGCATAATTTTTTTCTCCGTATATCAAACCCTTATTACATAATAGTTAATAAAAATAATGTAATTGTAACTTTGAAATTTATTGCTTGATGTATTTATTCAGTAAAATGTTACACAATTTGTAGAATTTAAATTTAATTGCTCCTTCTATCGTTTTAAATAATATGAAATTATATTAATACATGGCAAATAAAAACAACTCAATCAGGAAAAAGTAAAAAACACCTTAACTATGTTTGTAACACACCCTTTAATAACAAGCAAAAACGTGGGGGAACTCTAAAGCAACGACCCGTTAAACGCATCGGTTGATGTTATCATAAATTCAATGTTTTGACTGTGTTTTTCTTAATCGTTGACGGGGTTTGCCAGCTTTTCCTCACTCTCACCACAATAGCTGTACAGCAAAAATATAATAATAAAAAACTTTGCTATGAAACTACCTAACTTTTCATAAAATGGCCTTCTCCCTGAACTCAAACACACATAGCCATGCTTGCTATAGCAAAGACCCCCACCGTTTTTCTCCTGTAACCGTGAAAAACACAATTCCCCCACCCCTTGCATAAAAACCCTTGGTCCGCCTAAAAAAAGACTCATACAGAAAAGCTTGACAAAGCAGTGGACGCACATGTCGTGTTTGGGCCCTTGGTGCTTTTGGCGTAGCCCTATTGTCTCCTTTTGCGCGGGCGCCCCTCTCTTTGTGAGGGCCTCCTGTGGCGGAAAATTTCACGCCGGGACTACTTTGGTAATCCGCTTGCTTTTGCCACCCCCTTCATATTTGGTTCCACACGTTGATAAAGGGGGGCACGAAAGGGTCAGTAACAGATTTAGACCCCCTTGCTACTTTTTTTATGCTGATTTGATGATACTGTGGGTTTTGTGAAGCTTGCCATTTTGGCTGGATAGGTTTAGCTGCGTTTAATTCACTAGTCATATGAATTATTTATTATTTAAGTGTTGAAAAGTACATTTGTAGCTATTTAGCAGATTTATTTAAAGACTACCGACGAGGATTCGATGACATGGTTATGGAAATGTCTAGAATGCCCAAGAATTATCGATAAAGACTTATTTAGACATATAAATCTTTGTTTACATAATATAATCATATTTTAAAAATACATTTGTAGCTATTTAACAGATTTATTTAAAGACTACCGACGAGGATTTGATGACATGGTTATGAAAATGTCTGGAATGCTCAAGAATTAGTGAATAAGACTTTTCAGATCTGTAAATTTTTACTTAACATAATCATACCTTAAAAGTACATTTATAGCCATTTAATATATTCATTTAGGAACTACTGACAAGGTTTGATGACATTATAAGAGAAGCGTCTCGAACGTCTAAGACTTGTAAAAAATTCTTTACCCCTGTAAAACTTTTCTTCCCTAATATAATCAAATTTAAAAAAATTACTTTTGCCATAATGAAACTATAGGTAAATGCATGTAAATTGTTGATTGCTTTATGATTTTGATATGTAGAGTAACAACAATATCTAATACTTACTGAATGTTTTGAAAATTGATTAGATGAATTCAAGCAGTTTATTGAAACATTTTTAAATGTATATAGTAAAATAGTGTCAATATTATTTGTATGAGCCCACCAAAAATAGTGCAACTTGGGCCATAAGATGATTTTTGTTTAGATTTTTCAAAAAAATATCCCTATTTTAATTCATTTTAATCAAAGAAACATAAGTGGATATTCTGCATTGAGAAATAGGAAATAATAGAAAGGCATTGACACTAGAAATAGAACTTCACATCAATGATGATTTATTGACTAATATTTTTGGAAGTCGAGAACGAATAAAAGCAAAAATTTATAGAGGACTGAAATCGAAGGAAATTAATTAAATCCAAAAATTTTCTTAACTGATACATTTTTTTCAGAATTATCATTATTATTCAACCTTTTTTTGATAAACACAAAAAATATTATTAAATAACCACATAATAATAATTATAAAATATTACATGACAGTGATTCTGAGTAATGATAATGAAGTGTTTACGTCTTAAGAAAATGAATTTAATAATAAAAATTTTACTAAAGAAACAACAGTTATTGTTACCGAATATAATTTTTGAAATACTACGTATTTTTTTAACATGTTACACTAAATACTAAATAATGTAATAAAACTTAATATATATTTTACTTAAATTTCAATACTAATGATAAGACCTTAAGCTACAAAAAAATCTGAAGCAATTTTTTACTTATTTATTTATGTAAGATAAAATCTTATCTGCAAAGGAAGAAAAATTGAATCGGTATAAAAAAATAAATAAAATTATAAAATTTTGCAAATCTTTTTCATTTTAAAAAAAATAAAAACATCTATTTTCTTATTAATATTTGAACTTTTTCCTAAATATTAAAGTCTGGAATATTTTTCATTTATGCAGAAAATTTTAATCATTATTTTTAGTCAGAAATTGTATAATCAAAATTTTTATAAAAATACAGATCAATTAAATGATAACGGTTTGCTTATCTTTTTTATATTTTAAAAAATAATCAGATCCAATTTTTTGCCTTGCTTTTTAAAATTTTCAAAATCAAATTAAGAGAAAAAAAAAAAAAAAAAAAACGTCTGTATCGATATATTAATGTTCACACTTTTCACCAAAGTTTTTATAGTTTCGAGGTCGTTTTTCAACCCCCGTTTGGTGACAATGCCAAGTTCACATTTCATGTTTGAGGTTTATCCTAAATATTACATTTCCTTCTTGAAAAAACCTGCTATTTACAAAACATACAAACAAATTTCCGATTCACAACCCTGAAACAGACGCTTGGTGAACTCTCTTTACAATGTTGGCTTTGCTTTATTGTCAGAGAACCCCCATGCGTCAACACTTCACTGTGCAATTTAACAATGCCCTGGGGAGTTGAGGAAACATTAAACGTTGAAAAGCAGGAGGGGGGTAAGAAAGTGGATGCTCTGCATATGGAAAAGAGAAATAATAGAATGGCAACAACAATAGAAGTCGAATTTATCACATCAATGTTGATTTATAAATTTAAAATTTTGGTATAGCTACAACAGTGATGATGGCAAAAATTGATAGATAAGCAAAGTTAATGGAAATTAATTTTGGTACCTCAAAACAGTGATAAAATCAAAAATTGATAGATAATTTAATGCAAAATTTAAAGATTTTAAATTTTAAATTCTGGTATCGCTACAACAGTGATGAAGGCAGAAATTTATAGATAAACGAAGTAAATGGAAATTAATTTTGGTTTCTCTACAGCAGTGATAAAAGCAAAAATCGATAGATAAACAAAATAAGTGGTGGGTTTGGTATGTTATTAACAGTGGTAAAAGCAAAAATTTATCGATAAACAAAGTAAATGGAAATTAATTTCGGTTTCTCTACAACAGTGATAAAAGCAAAAAGGGATAGATAAGCGAAATAAGTGGTGGTTAATTTTGGTATCTTATCAACAGTGATAAAAGCAAACATTGATAGATAAGCAAAATAAATGTAAATTAATTTTGGTATCTCAATAACAATGAAAAAAGTCGAAATTAATAGATAAACAAAGTTAATGGAAATTAATTTTGGTATCCCAAAACAGTGAAAAAATCACAATTTGATAGATAATTTAATTTAAAATTTAAAGAATTAAAATTTTAAATTTTGGTATCGCTACAGTGATAAAAGCAAAAATTGATAGATAAGCAAAATAAGTGGTGGGTTTGGCATGTTATCAACAGTGATAAAAGCAAATATTGATTGATAAACAAAGTAAATGGAAATAAATTTTGGTTTCTCTACAACAGTGATAAAAGCAAAAAGGGATAGATAAGAGAAATAAGTGGTGGTTAATTTTGGTATCTTATCAACAGTGATAAAAGCAAAAATTGATAGATAAGCAAAATAAATGTAAATTAATTTTGGTATCTCAATGACACTGAAAAAAAAGCCAAAATTTATGGATACACAAAGTTAATGGAAATTAATTTTGGTATCTCAAAACAGGGACAAAATCAAAAATTGATATATAATTGATTTTAAAATTTTAAATTTTGGTATCGCTACAACTGTGATGAAGTCAAAAATTGATAGATAAACGAAGTAAATGGAAATTAATTTTGGCTTCTCTGTAACAGTGATAAAAGCAAAAATTGATAGATAAACAAAATAAGTGGTGGGTTTGGCATGTTATCAACAGTGATAAAAGCAAAAATTGATTGATAAACAAAGTAAATGGAAATTAATTTTGGTTTATCTACAACAGTTATAAAAGGAAAAAGGGATAGATGAGCGAAATAAGTGGTGGTAATTTTGATATCTTATCGACAGTGATAAAAGCGAAAATTGATGGGTAAACAAAATAAATGTAAATTAATTTCGGTATCTCAATAACAATGAAGAAATCCAAAATTAATAGATAAACAAACTAAATGGTAATTAATTTCGGTATCATATCAACCGTAATAAAAGTTCAAATTAATTGATTAACAAAATAAATGAAAATAATTTTGATATCTCTTCAACAGTATTAAATACGAAAATTAATAGATAAACAAAATGAATGGAAATTAATTTTGGTTTCTCAACAGCAGTGATAAAAGCAAAAATTGATTGATAAGGAAAATAAACGGAAATTAATCTAATCTCGTACTGTACTATACAACTAATAACTATTGCAAAAAACATAACTGAAATGCCATTATTTACTTACCTTTAAAATGCTTTAAAATTTTGGTGAGACGTTTTTATGTATTTCATAAAACACAAAAACATGTATTTACTGCAACATGTTTAAAACACATCATTTATCTTCCTTAAACGGTAAGAAATGGTTCTAAAATACATGAAACGTTTTTTTCATGTCAACAACAGTAATTATAAGGAAATTTAAGAGATAAATAAACCAGAAAGATATTATAAGTTGCTTACAGTAATAAACTACATAACAAATTCTTGCAAAAACGTAACGTTTTGTAACTCTTAAAAATGTTCTTGATATCTCAAAAACGTTTTTATTTAGTACATAAAACGCAGAAACATATCACCTTTTGCAACATGTTTAAAACATTTCATTTATGTTTCTGAAACGTAGAAAAAAAATGGCAGTAAAATGTAATGAAAGCTTTTACGATCAATAATGATTAAAATTAAAATTTATAGACCAACAAAATGGAAGATAATTAGTTAAGTTGTTTACAGTTTACAGTAATAAACTGCATACGAAATTATTATAAGACGTACAAAAACTTGAATTAATTGCCATTTTTTACGCTTTAAAATGATTAAAAAACGGTTTTATTTAATTCACGATGTACAGAAACATGTATTTTGTTGCAACAAGTTTTTAAACTTATATGTTCCTGAAACGTTAAATTGACTTTAAAATATAATAAAAGTTTTTTTTTATGTAAACATTGATGATTAAAATAAAAAAGTGATACATAAATAAAATAGAAGGTAACTTATTTAATTGTTTACAACAACTCTGTTCTTTTAATAAAAGAGTAAGAATATTTAGTGTATGAGTTATTTAAGTGCTTTATTATCAACTGTTTATTGAAATTGTTAAATGGAAAATTAATAAGTAAATAAGCAAATAATTTTAAAATAACAACATTTCCAAATTTATAACTCTAATTATAAATGTACAAGGCATAATTAAAATACCAATTAACCTAATTTTGCCAAAGCTGGTAATTTTTATTTCTTCTTCGTTACGGTTTAAAATTTTGTTTTTAAAATTTAAGAAGTCAAAGGATGAACATATTATCTAAATAAGGTACTATGTACTGTAACAGTACCTCCTAGAAGGAAGAAGGCCTCCGCACGGGTTACAATAAACGAGAAATATGATTCTTTAGTTGTCTGAATATTGTGACATCTTTCTTATTAATCCCCACAGTTTTCGTTTGCTACTTCGGGCTACGTGTGGAGGCCTTCTCTCTTATAGGAGGTTTGACTATAAGCAGGTTTTAAGTGATATGTTCGAAAAAAAACTAAAATTTTTCTGAGAAAAATATGAATTTTTATTTCATCTTAGTTAACTTATTGATTCATTTCAGAAAATCATTATATTTTTTTGCCATATAGCTTTTAATTAAATTTTGTATTATTATAAAAGCAAACCTTAGTAGGCGAATCTACTAACGAATAATTTTTAAGTACTTTTGAGAATTGAAGAAATAGCTAAAGGCATTTGGCCACAAACAATTTAAGCGTAATCATTGAAATCCAAACTTTTAGAAACGAATTAACGTACCAAGTGTTCAAGCGCTATAATGCAAACAGTTTAATTGTTATGAATTTATTGAAATTGCAATTGGAAGCTTTCGGACAGTAACCAATTCATGAAACATAATCATGAAACATAAACCAAAATTTACTAAAATATTATTCATATTCTTTATTCACTCAGCTTTTTAATTAAAACCGATATCCAAAACCTCACGTTTTAAAATTATTTATATCAACTACCAAGCAAACCTTTACAATTCGTCCTATTTCTTATATATTATATAAATCTGAAGTGCTTTCTTTAGCAAACATCTCAAAAGACGAAAATAAAACACCACTCGTCTTCCCGAGGTAGCAATTGGAAGAGGAAGACAAATACAATCCAACTGCGAGTAATTTACTCCAGCATTGAAGGTTTCACCTCTGTCACTTCTAGTCCTTCCAATCCCCCAGCAATAGTGGACACTCGTCCTGGAGTGTTTGCCAAATAGTATTAAAGTCCCTTTGCTTCTTTTTATTCTTCTTTATTTTTCCCCCGATCACAACAAGACCGCAATAAAGAAAAAGAACCAATCCACCTGCTTACTGGAAACGATACCTGACGTAAGGTTTGATAAATGAACCATTGGAAGGATTTGTTGTTTACAAGTAACAAAACAAATTAAAACGCTGTGCTATCTATGTGTATTTTTATGATTGTAGAGACACAGATTTCTGTCTTCTTATATATTTTGATGTTAATATTTACTTATTTTTAGTCGCTGTAACATAGTGAGAAACGTGATGGCTCAGGGGATAGAGCTTTCGCCTTGCAATGAGGTGAACTGGGTTCAAATCCCACTGATGTCAGGTCGATACGGCTTCCACCGACCACAGTGCTGACGTGAAATATCCTCAGTGGTAAATGGATCATGGGTTAGAGTCCCTTTGCCATTAGGATAAAAAGTGGAAGGCTCTCGTGGTCTCATTCTCCATGTAACGCAAATGCGGGTTAGTTCCATCAAAAAGTTCTCCACGAAGGCAAATTTCTCCCAATACTTGATCCAGGAGGTTCTTTGTCTTCTGGATTGGGTTCAAAATTACAAGAATATGGGGTTGAACATTAGTAGTCCTAAACCCAAAAATTGGGTCGGCAGTTCAACGACGGCTATAAAATATACAATATAACATAGACGTAGATTATGACACCAAGCTGTGATTGTGTTGAACCAGGGTACAATCCTTGATGGTTTCTTGAAGCCTACATAGCTTCAGGTCGATTAGATCTAGCTTGTCTTTGAGACAAAGGCGGCCGGTGCTTAGTTTTGGTGTTGGTTCAAGCCTTTAGTTCCCCTTTGTATCGAAGCTAAGTACTGAATAGCACAATACTACAGTCACTTAATTCCGTCCATTTTTTAACGCGTATTATTTTTTGACCATTTGTTAGTGGCAAATTTTGCTATTAAATGTTCAACCACTTTTCAAGTAGTTACAGTGCCTTACTTCCGTTGGAGCTTTGTGCCAGGTGACATTCAACCGCTTTCTGACTACTTACTATTTTATTGTGAAATAAAATTAATTATTAATCTGAATTTCGACCACATTTTGACTAGTTAGAGTGCCAAAATAGATAAATGTGTTGGATAACAATACAAATTTAAGTTTTTTTTGGGGGGGAGGGGCAGGGGGAATTAGTAAATTAGTAATATAACTTATAAATAGTGTTGGGTTGAATAGAATTTATTGTCTTTCAAAATTTGGATTATTTTTTGATACAAACGAAACTGAAAGGTAAAGTAAGTCTGAATATAATAGTAAGGTAAAAAATATTTTTAAAAATTATGTTTCTAAGTAATCTAAGAAAGATAAAACAAGTTTAGTTTTTCTTCATCTTTTTTTTTCTTCTTTCTTTTTTTTTTTTTTTACACTTAAAGTAAAAAACGCGGATGCATTATTTTCGTAATAAACTTCGATCCGCTCATATAATTCCTTCACGTTTTTTTTTTTTTTTTTTTTTTTTTTTTTTTTTTTTTTTTTTTTTTTTTTGTTCTAGGTAAAAGTTTATTTTCTCTCTGCTAGGTCTCTTTAAAAATGACGTTTTGAAGGACTTTTTAATGCATTTTACTTAGCTTACTCATTATTGCATGGATCAGTCTGCATGGATCCGAGGGTGTGCGGTATTGGTCCTCGTTAAACTGTGCTACCGTAAAGTGCTCGACTTCGCGCGCAGGGCGTCGGGCTACCGAAAGGGGGGTGCCATGCCCTCCGCAGAGGATCGAAATTGTGATGACATGTCTTTGGATCATCCTCCGGGATGTTTCCCAGACCGTCGCCAATAGCCCATTGTGCAGCTCTAGTGCGACGTAAATTAACAACAACAACAACAACATTATTGGATGAGAGTTGCCAAAATCTACATCATAAAAATTTTAAAAAAATTTATGAGTTTCTCAAATGATCAGAGTTAAGCTCCTGATGCTTTAATTTTGTACGAATTTTTAGAAAAATATATTAAAATGCATGATTTTGGTTTACTATTATGTTCTAAGAGCAGCAATTAACGCACAAAAGATTTAAAGACTAGAGAATTTTTTAACTAAAATGCATTTTTGTGTCACCGCATATTTTTTTAAGTGAGTTATTTTTAGAACTTTAATTTACTGCTTAAAAACAATAGCCATAGTAATTCATATTTCAATTCATCATAACATTCCTTACAATAGAATTATACATACTATAGTATGATTAAGTGTACACAGATAGATGAATATTTAACATAGAAAATATATAGTATCTAACTGAGAATTAAGTGAAATATAAGACGTTTTTAAAACATTTTCGACACAGTGTGCAGAATTTGTCACAGTTGTGTAAAAAA